>NW_022453352.1:0-1114 GCF_009761245.1 Sapajus apella
CCCTCTCTTTCTCCTTTCTTCCCTTTCTCTTAATTCCTTCCTTTTTTCCTTCTCTCCTCCTTTCTTTTTCTCCTTCCTCCCACAAACAGATGGCAAAATAAGTTATTTACCTCCTCTCCTTCTAGGTGTCCCACTGACTCAGAGCAGCCTTTCCATTCTTGACCTCAAAGTTCTCCAAGTTCTGATGACAATCTACTTCTTTCATCTCCCTTCCATCTACTTCCCCTATTGACTCTTCAGTGGTTCTCAAACTCAGACACACCAAAAAGCCTGATTGAAAGAGATATTTGAGTCCAAATCCTAGGGTTTCTGACTCAGTAGCTTCAGGGTAAAGCCCAAGATTTAACATTTCTGAAAAGTTTCCATGTGCTACAGATAGAATTTTGGTATCTACCCTAAATTCATATGATCAAGTCCTAACCCCCGGTGTGGCTGTATTTAGAGACGGGGCCTCTAAGGAAATAAGGTTAAATGAAGTAATAGGGTGGGGCCCTGGCCTCATGGGATTAGTGTCCTTATAAAATAAAACACCAGAGAACTTAGGATGTCCCCAGCCTTCACAACTGAGAAAGAAAATTTCTGTGTTTGAGCCACTCAGTCTTTGTATTGTTATGACAGCCTGATCTGACCGATTCTCCAGGTAACCCTGAGGCTGCTGTTCTGGGACTATGTTTGAGACCTCACTGCTCCACTCTGGTCTCCTTGTCGACTTGACCTCTGTGTCTTTCTGACATGCCTGCTCTTCTCCTTTCTTTACTTGAACCCCTCATCTTCTTGAAAACCCACTTTGAACCATGTGTCTTCCCTGAAGGCTCCCAACTCTCCCACCACAGTCATCTCTCTGCTCTTCATCTTTAGATTCACTTGGCATCTCACATAAACTACCTTGGATGATTCCTTTTTCTCTTCACACAGTTGTTTTGTCTTCATTGTGAGCTCCTTGGAGCAAAGAATCGATCCCTGGTGTCACAAACCTAGCACGGTGCATTGTGCACATCACAGGTTCAAGAAGTATATGATTATTTGACAACCATGGAGGGTATGGAGAAGGGGGTTCCTGGATATTACAGGTGTGAATCATTCAGGTGTCATAGATCTCTCAGTTGCTCTGAGA
>NW_022453353.1:0-1113 GCF_009761245.1 Sapajus apella
ATCTCGGCTCACCGCAACCTCCGCCTCCTGGGGTCAGGCAATTCTCCTGCCTCAGCCTCCCGAGTAGCTGGGATTACAGGCGCGCGCCACCATGCCCAGCTAATTTTTTGTATTTTCAGTAGAGACGGGGTTTCACCATGTTGACCAGGATGGTCTCGGTCTCTTGACCTCGTGATCCACCCGCCTCGGCCTCCCAAAGTGCTGGGATTACAGGTGTGAGCCACCGCGCCCGGCCTGATGTCTTATATATTTAAAAATAACTTTGTATAGTACAGCTCTTGTTAGGGTATTAACACATTTGATTGAAGAATTTTCTTTGCTCTTAGATGACACTAAGAGAAAAAATACTGCAAAACTATAAAAAATTATGGTGCAAGTAAAATAGCAATATTAACTTTTTGCTGTTAGTATGCCAGGGATACTTAAAATTTGTTGTCGATTGACTACCGCAGAGAACAGACTCAGATGGAAATGAGTGTGAAGGACGTTTCTTAGGGAGTGGACTTGGGCTCAGCACTTGGGGCGTGGGGAAAGGAATGAATTAGGGTTGGGCAGAGGAAGAATTGGGGCTGTGATGCATCACCACAGGGATGCAGCTGACTCCAAAGGGAGCCCTGAAGCTTGGGTAGCCCTGCAGAGTTGCTCCTCTTTGGGGAGAGGAGCTGGTGGTTTATCCCCAGTACTTGGGTAGGGATTCACTGGAGAAGAGGTAATCTCTTTCAGCGAGGTCATACCCAGCTCGGGGTATATGTCCTTGAGTCTTGAAGGGAATAGGGCAGAGAGATCTGGGCACTGCAGCATTCATGACAATTCCTCCATATTTCTGTGGCCGTTTTGTCTCATATAATTTCTCAGGGTGGCTCCTTTAGGACTCTGATGGGACTTTCTCTTTGGAGAAACTTGTAAGGTTATAAGGGAAAAAGGTTAGTAGGACAAATTGCAGCCCCAGCTGCTACTGGGGAGGCAAAGCTCTAGGCTAAACTCTCTGATTCATTCTAGAGCCCTTCACCTTAGTTCTTACAATGGTAGAAGGATGCTAACTTTGTGGGTAGCCCACAACTTCCTTCCTGTGGGGACCAAGTTCATGTTTACTTTTCTTAGGCTATGGCTATG
>NW_022453354.1:0-1113 GCF_009761245.1 Sapajus apella
AATATTTCTAATTACACCCTATACTCTCATTCACTCAGGAATATCCAAACGCAGCTTTTAGTAGAAACCTTTTCCTAACTCACTGAATCTCAACACAGATGCAACTTCCTATCGTGAAGGCACACACAGCAGAGCAGTTTGAAAGAAACGTTAGTTCTGAGGTTTAGACGTGAGCTTACCGCTAATTTACATGTGCCTGTATATGGCTGGAAGTATCTCTTTCTAGATTCTCCGAAGAAAGTCTTTCTGAACTGCTACATTCACACATCTCTCTAACTCTATATGTTGAACGTACACCTTGACAATCATTCTGCTAGAAAGCTCCGATTTTGTTTTAGAGACAGATATTTTCCCTTATACCCAATACTCCCATTCAGTCAGGAATATTAAAACGCAGCTTTTGGAAGAAACGTGTTTCGAACTCGCTGAATCTAAACATAGATGGCACTACCTAAGGTGAATGAAGGCACAGCAGAGCAGTTTGTAAGAGACGTTTCTCCTGTGGTTTAGATGCAATATTACCACTAATTCTAAGTTGCCTGTATGTGGCTAGAAATATCACTTTCTAGATTCTCAAAAGAAAGTGTTTCTGAACTGCTACATTCACACATCTATTTAACTCTTTATGTTGAATATACTTGTTGACAATCATTCTGCTGTATCTCTCCGTTTTTGTTTTAGAGCCAGATATGTCTCATTACACCCTATACTCCCATTCAGTCAGGAATACGCAAACGCAGCTTTTGGAAGAAACGGGTTTCTAACTCGCTGAATCTAAACATAGATGCAACTTCCTAAGGTGAATGAACTCACAGCAGATCACTCTGACAGAGACCTTTCTCCTGTGCTTTAGACGCGATTATACCGCTAATTCTTAAGTGCCTGTATATGGCTGAAAATATCTCTTTCCAGAATCTCTAAAGACATGGTTTCTGAACTGCTACAGTCACACATCTCTTTATCTCTGTAAGTTGAATACACACCTTGACAATCATTCTGCTAGAATGCTCAGTTTTCGTTTTAGAACCAGATATGTCTCCTTACACACTATACTCCCATTCACTTTGGAATATACAAACGCAGGTTTTTGAAGAAACGTGTTTCTAACTCGCT
>NW_022453355.1:0-1113 GCF_009761245.1 Sapajus apella
GTAATGAGAAATATCTGGCTCTAAAATAAAAACGCAGCTATCTAGCAGAATCGTGGTCAAGCACTACAATCAACTTACAGAGTTAAACTGATGTGTGAGAGCAGCAGTTCAGAAATCCTTTCTTTGGAGAATCTGGAAACAGATATTTCCAGCCATGTACAGGCATATAAAAACTAGCCGTAAGACTGCGTTTAAAACACGGGAGAAAAGTCTAGTTCAAACTGCTCTGCTTTGTGTTCGTTCACCTTAGGAAGTTGCATCTTTGTTTAGATTCAGCGCGTTAGAAACACGTTTCTTCTGAAATCTGCGTTTGGATTTTCCTTAGTGAATGAGACTATAAGATGTAATCCGAAATATCTTACTCTAAAACAAAAACACCGCTATCTAGCAGAATGTTTGCCAAGCTGTACAATCAACTTACAGGGCTAAGCTGATGTGTGTGTGCAGCAGATCAGAAATCTATTCTTTGGAGAATCTTGAAACAGATATTTCCAGTAATATACAGGCATATAAGAACTAGCAGTAAGACTGTGTTTAAAACACAGGAGAA
The DNA here is from genome assembly GCF_009761245.1 of Sapajus apella. Taxonomy (NCBI): domain Eukaryota; kingdom Metazoa; phylum Chordata; class Mammalia; order Primates; family Cebidae; genus Sapajus; species Sapajus apella. The sequence continues at coordinate 551 of NW_022453355.1, forward strand.
ACGAGTTGTTCAAACTGATCTGCTTGGTGTTCGTTCGCCCTAGGAAGTTGCATCTATGTTTAGATTCAGTGAGTTACAAACACGTTTCTTCTAAAAGCTGTGTTTGGATATTCCAGAGTGAAGGAGGCTATAGGCTGTAATGAGAATTATCTTGCTCTAAAACAAAAGCACAGCAATCTATAAGAATGGTTGTCAAACTGAAGAATCAACTTACAGAGTTAAAGTGATGTGTGTGTGCAGCAGTTCAGATATCATTTCTTTGGAGAATCTGGAAACAGATATTTCCAGCCTCATACAGGCATATAAGAACTTGCAGTAAGATTGCTTTTAAAACACAGGAGAAAAGTCTATTTCTAACGGCTCTGCTTTGTGTTCATTCACCTTAGGAAGTTGCCTCTATATTTAGATTCAGCGAGTTAGAAGCACGTTTCTTTTATAATCTGCGTTTGGATCTTCCATAGTGAATTAGACTATAGGATGTAATGAGAAATATCTTGCTCTAAAACAAAAACGCTACTATCTAGCAGAATGGTTGTCAATCTGTACAATCAACTTACAGAGGT
>NW_022453356.1:0-932 GCF_009761245.1 Sapajus apella
TTTGAGAAGAAGAGCAAGTGGTCATATTTGAATGTAACATACTCAACTGGGTTGGGAAAGAACCGGAATCTGGAGATTGGTCATAAAAGTGCAAAATCAGGCATTCTTGTAAACCATGTACTCTTGTAAACACTGAGAAGACACAGCACTGAGCCCTGGGCCTTTCTTCTATAAAGTGTTTGTACAGGCTGAGGATCCCTTATCGGCAAATCCAATAAGGGTGAGCATTTGAAATTCCCTGGTGAGCATTTCCTTTGAGTGTCATATTGGCACTCACAGGTTTGGGATTTTGGAACATTTTGGATTTTGCACTTTCAGATTTGGGATGCCCAACTGGCATATAATGCACATATTCCCAAATCTGAAAAAATTCCAAATCCAAAGTGTTTCTGCTCCAAAGCTTTCAGATAAGGAATACTCAACCTGTAATGGATTGTACTAGATATATATTAGATTACCAGTTGTCAAAATTTGTATCTCAGAATCCTTGTTCTGTGTCAGTGAAGCAGGGATTTCGTATGCCTTTGATTCACATTTTAATGTTTTAACCTTTAAAATGTTATATATGTTTATATACAGTCAAGTGCATGTCATGCTAAATTTTAATATATGAGGACAACTGATTTGTACCACCAGGTTACCTCAAGAGAGTTATACTGAGTGAAAGCTGGGCATGGTGGCTCACACCTGTAATCCCAGCACTTTGTGAGGCCCAGGTGGGTGGATCACTTGAGGTCAGGAGTTGAGGACCAGCCTGACCAACATGACAAAACCGTGTCTCTACAAAAAATACAAAAATTAGATAGGCATGGTTGCACACGCCTGTAATTCCAGCTACTGGAGAGGCTGAGGTTGGAGATCACTTGAATCCGAGAGGTAGAGATTGCAGTGAACCACGATTGCACCACTGCACACCAGCCTGGGTGACAGAG
>NW_022453356.1:1032-1113 GCF_009761245.1 Sapajus apella
AATATATATATATATAGTTAAAGGTTACATACTATATGATTGCATTTATGTAACATTGAAATAACAAGACTGCAGAGATGG
>NW_022453357.1:0-1113 GCF_009761245.1 Sapajus apella
GTTGTTCCCCTGCTCTGCCTCAGTTTACCTCTCTCAGCTGAGCAGAGTAGGGATAATTGCTTCTCATGTGGGCCACAGGACAAAACAAAGCCCTGAGTCCCACAGGAAGGTAGGTGGGCCGTGTGCAAGGGAAGACAGACCTGGGAAGTATTTTATGTCCTCGGGGTGGCAGAGGGACATGGAGAAGATGCCTCCTTTGTGGGCAAAGAAGAAGGGAAGATAAGCAGAGAGGCGTTGGACACCTGCCACACTCCGACCTCCCCCACCCCACACCAGGCCCATTCCCACATAGCCCCCGACTCAGGAGGCACCATTCTCCTTAGGGTCGGTGGGACTTCCCGGCTGAGCTGGGGAAGCTGACAGTCCGGATTCATCAGGGGCAGCACGTAGTGCAGCTGATGCGCTGGATGGAAGTGGAGAGAGGACACGGGAGCCGTGGTGTCAGATCTGGGGCTACCAACGTGGTACCTGCCCTGGCTGTGGGCAGACCACGCTGCCCCACCCTGCTACATGTGGCCTCTAATTCTAAGGCATCCAAGTTCCAGGTTAGGACTGGAGCCACACTCCCTTTGGGGACAAGGGACACAGTCCACACAGACTTCACCTGTGCTTTGGGCAAAGGCAGCTGCACAAATGAACAGGAGGAGCCCTGCTGGAGAGTAGGAACGGGCCTGGACTACTCAGACCTTTCTCTGTGACCGGAGGGTCCCAGCCTCCAGTCAGACTACTGAGAAGAAAGCTCACTCAGCCAGGGAGTGGGGGGCGTGGCCTGCAGGGTCCCTGGAGTCTGTAGCCCCTCCCACCCAAGTGAGCTCCAGAAAAAAGATGCAGAAACAGCAGGTGCTCCTCCCAGCTGCCCACTGCTTCTTGGTGTGGCCTCAGGGACCCCGGATGAGTCAACATGGGGCTGCCAGCAGCTGGGGGTGGGGGAAAGCTGGGTCCCCAGGGTGGATGCCCAGCAGGGACATGCAGGTGTTGGGAGTGCTGGGTCCTCAGGGCTGACCCCTTCCTGTCCAGGGGGCCTTGGTGACATGCCTGCTGCTGAGCTTAGCCCGAGGGGTCAGGGCCTGGTGGCAAGTAGCCTCTCTGCTTGTGAAGACAGTCCTGGGGTCG
>NW_022453358.1:0-1113 GCF_009761245.1 Sapajus apella
CAGAATCTAAACATAGACGCAACTTCCGAAGGTGAACGAACACACAGTGGAGCAGTTTGAAAGAGACGTTTCTCGTATGATTTAGATGCGATCTTAAAGCTAATTATTAAGAGTCTGTATATGGTTGGAAATATCACTTTCCAGATTCTCCAAAGAAACAGTTAGTGAACTGGTACATTCACACAATTGGTTAACTCTGTAAGTTTCATATAAATCTTGAAAATCATTCTGCTACATAGCTCCGTTTTTGTTTTAGGGCCAGATATTTCTCGTTAAACCCTATACTCCCATTCACTCAGGAATATCCAAACGCAGGTTTTTGGAGAAAGGAGTTTCTAACCCGCAGAATCTAAACATAGATGCAACTTCCGAAGGTGAACGAACACACAGTGGAGCAGTTTGAAATAGACGTTTCTCGTATGATTTAGATGCGAACTTAAAGCTAATTATTAAGAGTCTGTATATGGCTGGAAATATCTCTTTCTAGATTCTCCAAAGAAAGGGTTAATGAACTGCTACATTCACAGAATTGTTTAACTCTGTAAGTTTAATACACACCTTGAAAATCATTCTGCTACATAGCTCTGTTTTTATTTTAGAGCCAGATATTTCTCATTAAACCCTATACTCCCATTCACTCAGGAATATCCAAACGCAGTTTTTGGAGAAAGGTGTTTCTAAATCGCAGAATCTAAATATAGATGCAACTTCCGAAGGTGAACGACCACAAAGTGGAGCAGTTTGAAAGAGAATTTTCTCGTATGATTTAGATGCGTTCTTTTAGCTAATTCTGAAGAGTCTGTATGTGGCTGGAAATATCTCTTTCCACATTCTCCAAAGAAAGGGTTAGTGAACTGCTACATTCGCAAAATTGTTTAACTCTGTAAGTTTAATATACACCTTGTCAATGATTCTGCTACATAGCTCCGTTTCTGTTTTAGAGCCAGATATTTCTCATTAAAACCTATACTCCCATTCATTCAGGAATATCTTTACGCAGCTTTTTGGAGATACGTGTTTCTAACTCGCAGAATGTAAACATAGATGCAACTTCCGAAGGTGAACAAACACACAGTGGAGCAGTTTGAAAGAGACGTTTCTCGTATGATTTAG
>NW_022453359.1:0-1113 GCF_009761245.1 Sapajus apella
TAGAAGTGAAAGGGGGCTATTCCTAGTTTTATCATTAAAGCCACTATTATCATTAAAGATGAGAATTGATTGATAATATTTATTATTGTTCATTGTCCTGAGGATAGGTTATTGGAAGGGATGCCTATCATGAGAATTATAGATGCAGTTGCTTATGTAAGAATGTACTTGGTAGCTGCCTCTGTAGAGCAGTAATTAATTTTTTTTATTAAGATTGGGATAAGGGCTAGTATGTTTATTTCTAGGCCTGCTCAGATAAGGAATCAGTGTGAGCTTAGCATTGTGATAACAGTTCCTGTGAAGATAGTAAGGGAAATGTTGGAAACAGATGTGGCTAGTATTAATAGGAGACCTATATTAAAATTAATTAGAGGGTCTGGTGTAGGGAGGGGGGTTCATAAGAGAAGGGTGATAGAGAAGGCTAGGGTTGAAGCAATAATATATAGGGTAATAGTGGATGTTAGGAACTGCAAGGGTTCTTGGCTGAAAAGTTCTGTTGTATCAGTGAATGGTTGAAGCAGTCCGTGTAGTTGTATATAGCCTAAGATTTTTTGTTTGATGAGTGTAGGGAATGCTGTAGCGATAAGAGCAGGGACAGTAAGCAGGAGAAGATTTCTAATAGGCATGTTTTTAAGAAGAGGATTTGAACCTCTGTTTATAAAGTTTTAAGTTTCATGCAATTGCTGGGCTGTGCCATCTTAGCAAACCCTGTTCTTGGATAGGGTATTGTGATGATTTATTATATTGAGATTGTGTCATCTGTGTAGCCAGGGCGCTTTGTGAAGTGGGCCCTATTTTCCTTGTCCTTTTGTACTAGGAGAAATGCTGAGTAGATAGAAACCAACCTGGATTACTCCTGTCTGAACTCAGATCATGTAGGACTTTAATCGTTGAACAAATGAGCCCTTAATAGCAGCTACACCATTAGGATGTCCTGATCTAACATCGAGGTCGTAAACTGTTTTGTTGATATGGTCTCTAGAATAGGATTGCGCTGTTATTCCTAGTGTAACTTATTCCATTGATCAAATTATTGTGTCAGTAAATAATAGCTCACTTAGACTAGCACAGTCTTAGTTTAGGTCATTTTGGAGGTTGAGTTATGCTCTGAGG
>NW_022453360.1:0-1113 GCF_009761245.1 Sapajus apella
TCTAATTAACATGGAGTACTGAATACATGAAAAGAATACTGGGAAATGAGATTGCAAGTAAATGTTGAGATGTAGCTGACAGTGTATCGTGTAGAACTCACTATAGAGCACTACGTAGAAAAAATTAGAACCTGTCATATTCTTTCTTGTAATCTATTATTAAAAAAGAAAAGTGGTATAAATACATATAAAATGACAAAAGTCCACATAATTTAACGAAAACGTTAAAGGTAAAAAGTACTAATAGCAGTTGTATTTAGGTAGAGATTAATTTTTGTGTAGATTTTTATAAGGTATAATTTTTTTTAAATAACATGTTACTTTTATAATTAGAAGAAAATACCTGCAGATGTCATTGAGAAACTTAAGTAATTTCCACAATATTAAGCTTTTAAAAATTAATAAAAAATTTAAAATGAAGGTAACATGAATATAATTGAAATCATGTAAGTTTGGCATTTATCTACTGACCAATTATTTATATCTGGCCTAATTTATATCACATTCTATTGTAGTATGAAAATAATATAATGGAATGCCACATTATAAGCTTTAAAAGATAGAAACATTTAATTATAGTATAAAATCAAGACTATTTAATAATGTGACATAATTTAACAAATAAGTTTTTTAAATTTATACTACTAAGTATAGAAATATGGAAATAATATTATTAGGCAATAAACAAATATGCCACAACTCTACAATAGAAAGTATTATTTCTGTTTATATATCCTTTACTGATTATAAAAAAGACCGAATAACATTACAAAACCATTTAGGATTTCAAATTGTTATAGAAAACTTGCATTCTTTCTGAGATTTTCTGTGTAATTTTTTTTTTTTTAAATAAGACAGTAAGCTTAAGAAAATGTTTCTCAAAGGTAGAATGTGATGTCTTGAGTAGAAGTTGAGTTTTTATTACTGTATGTAATCATTGGTATGATCACTTCACAAAAGCTATGTATAGAAGATGCAAACATCCTGTCACATCTGGACTAAATGACTTTTAATGTGCCCAGAATCTCACGAGGGGCCGTCAGCAGCTCAAGTGGGACCGGAAGAAGAAGCGGTTTGTGGGACAGTCAGGACAGGAGGACAAGAAGAAGATTA
>NW_022453361.1:0-1113 GCF_009761245.1 Sapajus apella
AGAAGCACAGACATGGCAGGAGAGGCTCCCAATCCCCACCAGGAACACGGTGTGTGGACACTGGTGCCCACCTTACTCATCAGTTCATACCTCCTGCCAGGGATTCCAATTTGTCCAAAACAGATTGAACCAGGCTGTTCAGATCCTGGACATGCAGCCTGTCGTGGTTCCTCTTCCACCCCCACGTGGACAGTAAGAAAGAGATTAGTGGGAAACAGAAACAACAGCCCAAGGGATGAGGCTGAGCCCAGTGGGAAGGAGTCAGGGGCTACCAGAGACACAGACAGAGAAGACGGAGGGAGACAGATGGAGGGACCTGCACCAGGGGTGATGGGCACAGAAAAGAGCACGGAGATGCAGAGAGGGAGGAGAGAGTCAGACACCGGGGAGGGGAAGCCTCACTCATTCCAGGTCCCAAGGATGCGATGAGAAAGGGAGACACCTTCTAAACTTACAATCTCTTTTCTTAGGATTCCACAGAAAACCTTCCCTCCGGGCCCTCCCAGGTCCCTTGGTGAAATCAGGAGAGATGGTCATCCTGCAATGTTGGTCAGATACCATGTTTGACCACTTCCTTCTTCACAGAAAGAGGATCAATGAGGACCTCTTGCGCCTCATTGGAGAACCCCATGATGGGGGCTCCCAGGCCAACTTCTCCATAGATCCCACGATGCCTGGCTCTCCAGGGACCTACAGATGCTACGGTTCTGTCACTCACTCCCCCTATCAGTGGTCGGCTCCCAGTGACCCCTTGGACGTCGTGATCACAGGTAAGAGTGTTCAGACATTCTTCTTATTGTCACTGGGACAGAGCGAGTGATCCAGGACTTGGAAGTCCCACGTGCTCATGAAGAATATGAGCGTGGGGTTCTTATGGAGAGAGACTGACTTGGTGAGGTCTGTACCAGCAGAGACAGAGAAACAGGAGACACAAGTACAGAGCACACGTCATAACAGAGGACAGACACGGGGCCATACAGGGAGTGAGAAAACAGAGAAAGAGGTAAAGGGGACACACAGACAGACAGACAGACATGTCCCAGAGAGAGGTGTCCTTCCATGCTGGCTTGTTCAGACACCTGGCACAGGGTAGAAGTTTTACTTCTGCATTTC
>NW_022453362.1:0-400 GCF_009761245.1 Sapajus apella
AGATGCAAGTTCCTAAGGTCAACGAACACACAGCAGAGCATTTTGAAAGAGAGGTTTCTCGTATGATTTAGATTCGATGTTAAAGCTAATTTTTGAGAGTCTGTATATGGCTGGAAATATCTCTTTCCAGATTCTCCAAAGAAAGGGTTAGTGAACTGCTACATTCACACAATTGTTTAACTCTGTAAGTTGAATATACACCTTGACAATCATTCTTCCACATAGCTCCGTTGTTGTTGTTTTAGAGCCCGATATTTCTCATTACACCCTATGCTCCCAATAACCCAGGAATATCCAAACGCAGCTTTTAGAAGAAACCTGATTCTAAGTCTTGCAGTCTAAGCATAGATGCAACTTCCTAAGGTGAAGGAACACCCAGCAGAGAAGTTTGAAAGAGCCG
>NW_022453362.1:500-859 GCF_009761245.1 Sapajus apella
GGAGACACATATTTCTCATTACACCCTGTATTCCCATTCACTGAGGAATATCCAAACGAAGCTTTTGGAAAAAACGTGTTTCTAAATCACTGAATCTAAACATAGATGTAACTTCCTAAGGTGAACGAACACACTTCAGAGCAGTTTGGTATAGACGTTTCTCCTGTGATTTAGACGCGATCTCACTGCTAATTCTTATATGTCCGTATATGGCTGGAAAAATCTCTTTAAAGATAATCCAAAGAAAGGGTTCCTGAACTGCTACATTCACACGTCTGTTTAACCCTGTCAGTTGAATATACACCTTGACAATCATGCTGCTAGATAGCTCCGTGTTTGTTTTAGAGCCAGATATTTCT
>NW_022453362.1:959-1113 GCF_009761245.1 Sapajus apella
GTATATGGCTGGAAATGTCTCTTTAAAGATAATCCAAAGAAAGGGTTCCTGAACTGCTACATTCACTCGTCTGTTTAACCCTGTCAGTTGAATATACACCTTGACAATCATGCTGCTAGATAGCTCCGTGTTTGTTTTAGAGCCAGATATTTCT
>NW_022453363.1:0-1112 GCF_009761245.1 Sapajus apella
CCCAAACTCCTGCCTGACCCTAAAGTGCCAAGTGACCCTGCCCACGCACTCCTCTGGCCACACTGAGTGTCCTCCCAGTCGTGCTGCTCCCTGTGCCTGGGTTTCTGCTGCCCCCTGTCTGAAAGCCTCCCCTCCCTCTTCCTGGCTCTATCCCCCTTTCCTCTGCCTGCCCAGCACCCACCTTCTGGTCATTTAATGTTTAGCTCAGGGTGTGATCCCAGTACTTTAGAAAGCAGGGGGCAGAGGATCACTTGAGTTCAAGAGCTTGAGGACAACCTGGGCGACATAGTGAGATCCCCCTAACTCCACCAAAAACGTGAAAGAAAAAAAAAAGATGTAGCTCAGGCGTTACCCACCTCCACCTAGCCTTCCTCATGGCGCCATCCACAGGTGGGCTCAGGGGGCAGCCTCTGTTCTCCGGGCATCAGAAGCTGCCTCCCCAGGGCAGTGGTCCCAGGTCAGCTCCTGCAGGGGTCCAAGCACAGGATGATGGTGGATGGGTCAGGACTGAGGGTCAGAGATGCAGAGAGGCAGACAGCTTTGGGACGCGCTTGGTGAGATCAGTGGGATTTGCTGCAGGGTGACTGTCAGGGTGTAGGGGAGAATTCTGGACAGGCCGTGTCTTCATCTCTCTCTTCCCTCCAATCCCCGGAGAGCAAATGAGGCAGAAGGACTCGTGGGCCCGGCTCACTAGCTCCATCCTCAGGAACTCGAGGACCATCAAAGTTCCATGGCTGGGAGGGAGCCTTTCTGGACAGAGTCCTGGGCATCCGAGGCCAGGAGCTGGGCACCTTGCGGACCTCCGGCCTCCTCTTCTCCGTGTCGCTGGTGTCCTTCCAAGCGTCTACATATCTGGTGATGTCACTCTAGCCTCTATGCCAAGCAGGACTGGGGAAGGAGTGTGGGGGTCAGGGGGTGAGGTAGGTGGAGCCTCCCAGATCCTACCACCCTGTCCAACAACACCCACACATTCTGGATCCTGTTCTATCAGGGTTCCTGCTGTCTTCTGTGTGAACGAATTAATCACACCATTCTGGTGAAGGTGGCAGCGGCTGATGAGGTCTGCTGTTCTGAGAGTTCCAGGCTTCTACATGTGGGGACGAGGTTTCAGG
>NW_022453364.1:0-1112 GCF_009761245.1 Sapajus apella
CTCTGTGGAATTTTTGCAGCTATTAAAACTGATAACACAGTGACATGTGGCGGTCTCTGAAGCACATTTTTACCAGGGGACATTAAAGAAAAGAGTGAGTTAAGCTTATCTGAAAGAATAAACACAAAAGAACAGGCAGAAAAAAAGATGAATAGAAATTTACCCTGTCGAGGGATTGATCCAAGATGGCTGTTTAGGAACAGCTCAGTATTGCAGCTCCCAGTGAAAGTGCAGAGGGTGAGTGGACACCACATTTTTATTGCCCACAGACTAGGAAATTCCCAGGCAAAGGAGCCCCACGGGTTGCCAGTGCAGCTGTGTCGGCCAGCGCAGCTGTTTCGGCCAGTGCGGCTATGTCGGCCGGTGTGGCTGCTTTGCCCCACACAGCTGCTTTGTCAGCGCCTTGGTGCAGCAGTTCTCCGTACAAAATACACTGGTCCGGGTGCCCTTTTGGCTGGCTTTGGAGCCACGGGAAGTCACCCATTCATCTGTTTAAAAAGGGGACTGAACAGGGAACCAGGACAGTAGATTCCAGGGCAAAAAAAGCACCACGAATCTCAGTGCCACTGTTTAAGCCAGTGCAGTGAGTCGCTGCATGGGAAAACACACAGATCCCAGTGCCTCTTCAACAGGCAACTGGAACACCAACTAAAAAAAAAAAAAAAAGAAGTCTCTGAGGCAGGGAGCCAGGTGATCAGGCTTGGCTGGTCCCACCCCCACAAAAGAGCAATCAGAAACTCTCTGGATTGAGAGTTTCACAGCAAGTGCAGCTGAACCCGGGATGGTCCAGCTCTGTGGGGGAGGGGTGCCCGCCATTACCAAGCACTCCAACACTATGGAGGTAGTCAGCCAATGCTGAGGCAGCCTGCCATTGCCAGGCAACCTGCCAGTACAGAGAGAGTCCACCAATACAGAGGTGGGCCACCATTGCCGAGGCAGTTATAACTACAGCCATATAAATAGGACTGCAGGGAAGTTCAATCCACAGCTGGGTGGAGCCCATAGCAGCTCAGCAAAGCCTCTACAGGCAGACAGTGACTAGGCTGACTCCTTGCTGGACAGGGAAGCTCTGAAGGAAAAAAAAAGAAGGCAGCAGCACAACAGAAACTTAT
>NW_022453365.1:0-1112 GCF_009761245.1 Sapajus apella
GAAAATGATGAAATTTAAAGGGCTGAGTGACATTAGATGTATCTCCTCTACCTTCTGGGCTCCCAGGCCTGATTCTAAGACTAACAAAGGAGGAAGTTAGGAGATCAATGTCCTCAAAAGACCCAGATAATTGCCAACCCACTGAATTCTGGGAAGGCAGGGTCTGGGTCTTGGTCAGTAAAGTGAGTAGAGTGGAATTTGTCCCTTAGGGGGACACACTAAAATACTTTTTTTTTTTTTTCTTTCTGAGACAAGGTATTGCTCTATCACCCAGGCTACAGAGCAGTGACACAATCATGCTCCCTGCAGCCTCCAACTCCTGTGCTCAAGCAATTCTCCCACCTCAGCCTTCTGAGTAGCTGGGACTAGAGGCAAACTCCACCATACGCAGCTAATTTTTGTATTTTCTGTAGAGATGGGGTCTTGCTGTGTTGCTCAGGCTGGTCTCGAACCTCTGGGCTCAAGTTATCTGCTCACCTCAACCTCCCAACGTGCTGGGATTACAGGTGTGAGCCACTGTGCCCAGTCCCAAATCCATTTTTGTTCTTCCCTCCTTCCATGGAAAAGTGAAAGTGAGTACACAGCTGACTATCACCTGTGTGACTGTGGCTAAGCCACTTCCATTCTTTTTTTTTGTTTTGTTTTGTTTTTAAAGATGGGTTTTCACTATGATGGCCAGGCTGGTCTTGAACTCCTGACCTCAGGTGATCCACCCACCTCGGCCTCCCAAAGTGCTAGGTTTACAGGTGTGAGCCACCACACCTGGCAGTTCCACTCTTTTTCATCTGCAAAATAGTAATGACGGCCCAGCACAGTGGCTCATGCCTGTAAACTCAGCACTTTGGGAGACCAAGGCAAGTGGATCACCTGAGGCCAGGAATTACAGACCAGCCTGGCCAACACGACGAAAAACTCTCTCTACTAAAAAGAAATACAAAAATTAGCCAGGCCTGGTGGTGAATGTCTGTAGTCCCAGCAATTCGGGAGGCTGAAGCAGGAAAATCGCTTGAACCTGGGGGGTGGAGGTTGCAATGAACCGAGATCAGGCCACTGCACTCCAGCCTGAACGACCAAGTAAGACTCCATCACCAAAAAAAAAAAAAAAAGGGGGT
>NW_022453366.1:0-1112 GCF_009761245.1 Sapajus apella
GGGGAATATGGGGACCTGAGCAGCAGAGGCCTCGGCGGCTTCACACTTCTAAGGCACCTCACGACAAGATGCAGCCAAGTGGAACCCCGCCCCGCCGTCCCAGTTGGAGGCCTCCAGGAAGCCCCGTGCAGGGCGCTGGGCACCAACGAGCGCCACAGCAACCTCCAGGTGGCTACCACACTAGCCTACAGGGCTGCACCTTCCGGCACCACGCTGGGGCGGGAACTGTGCTGTCGGCCGGCCACACGGACCTGGGGGGCCCAGGCCCACAGCAGCTGGAGGACAGACCCATGCCTACTGCCTCCCGGCGATTAGGAGGACTAGGATGGCATCCCAGAAATATGCAAGATCTCAGAGCTCGGGCCCCATGCCAGGAAAGGCCAGGAGCAGAACATGGAGAGGTGGAGATGGAGAAGCAGCAGAAAGAGCGGAAAGGAGAAGGTGCAATGACACGGCGGAGCACAATGCAGAATCCAGGCCGGGAATCTGAGGCCAGGACTGAGTGTGTGAAATGGTGGGAATCAGGAAAGGAGAAAGTGAGGCAGAATGGAGGGTGCCGGGTGCGGGGCAGTGAGCTGGGTTAGGAAGGATTAGAAATCAGAAATTTAGGAAGGATCTGGAACCAAACTGTTCCTAAGAAGGTGCGGGGGGGATAAAAAAAAAAAAAAAAAAAAAGGTGCGAGCTGGCGGCTCACACCTGTAATCCCAGCACTTTGGGAGGCCAAGGTTGGCAGATCATCTGAGGTCAGGAGTTGGAGAACAGCCTGGCCAACATGGAGAATCCCTGTCTCTCCTAAATATACAAAAATTAGCCTGGCGTGGTGGTGTGCGCCGCTAATCCCAGCTACTTAGGAGGCCGAAGCGAGAGAATTGCTTGAACCCGAGGGGCGGAGGTTGCAGTGAGCCGAGATCGCACCACTGCACTCTAGCCTGGGCAACAGGAGGGAAACTTGGTCTCAAAAAAAAAGTTGATTAATTAATGAATGAGGAAATGTCTTGGAAACAGTTGTTCTTATCATTTTGGGGGTTTTGTTGCTTGTTGTTTTTCCTGTATCTAGGCGCATATTTTTTTTTTTTCTTTTTTGACAGTCTTGCTCTGTCACCCAGGCTGG
>NW_022453367.1:0-1112 GCF_009761245.1 Sapajus apella
TTCAGCAAGCCCATGATGATAGATAGAAAAAAAAAATCTGTGTCTTTTCATCAAGGTATTTGAGATCAATAGGAACATTAAAATGGAAGATAGACAAGAGGAAAACACAAACACAAGCAGTAGATGAAACCCATAGATTTCAGTCTGTCAGTTTGATAATTTGCAGGGCTAAAGGCGTCAGTTGTGAAGATGTAGTTATCTTGAAAAGGTCGAATCCAACATTAAGTGATATTGCTGAATTCGTAAACATGTCATTTTGCATTTAGAATTTTAAACCACAATCTAAATGATCTTCTATTATAAAAACAAATTAATTTATTGAAAAAATTATGAATAAAAATTTGTAATACTTTGTCTGTAAGAAACTTGCAATTCTAACTGGAAGACCTAAATTTCAGGAAAAAAAAAATGTGTTTTGGAATACTTAGCAGCAACAGTAAAACGGACACAGAGAAGTCATCCTCTAATCAATAATTTAGTAGATATTTGTCAAAATTTAAAACTAGAGAAAATGATACTTAGTTTCTGTGGATGAAATGAGTCAGTCTCATCAAAGGGCGATGGAATAACTGGCTGAGTTGAGGTGAGTTGCTGTCTTCCCAGTTGATACAATTGAGAGCTGAGAGAGCAGAAAGGGCCTCCCTGGAGAGTTAAGGAGAGTTAAGTTCACTCTGAAGAGTGAACTGGGACCTAGCCAGTTGTGTATGGAGGCAGGTAGTTAGCAACTCTATGAGAGGGACTGGACCCATGAGTCCTGGAAGCAGCCACATGACACCGTATGGCATCCCCTTCTGTTTGCCCTGAGCCCTTAGAAAGGCTTCCTAAGTATTTCATGGTGATCTCAGCTGTGCCTTGCTGTAAAATATGCGAGAAAATTTCTGGGTCCAAGTTCCCATGAGGCAGTAAGAGGAGCATGCTCTGAAGCTGGGATACCCAGGGCGTGTTTCCCTCCAGGAACAGCAGTGGGGGCAGACCGCAGGGGCAGACCACATCATGCATAATCACCAGGAGTGGCTACGCTGATGTCAATCAGGACAGAAGGATTCTGCTTCACTTATGTGATGTAAATACCCCTTCCTACCCCGATGTCCTAGATTGGATAGTGCCTCAGT
>NW_022453368.1:0-1112 GCF_009761245.1 Sapajus apella
TTCAGCAAGCCCATGATGATAGATAGAAAAAAAAAATCTGTGTCTTTTCATCAAGGTATTTGAGATCAATAGGAACATTAAAATGGAAGATAGACAAGAGGAAAACACAAACACAAGCAGTAGATGAAACCCATAGATTTCAGTCTGTCAGTTTGATAATTTGCAGGGCTAAAGGCGTCAGTTGTGAAGATGTAGTTATCTTGAAAAGGTCGAATCCAACATTAAGTGATATTGCTGAATTCGTAAACATGTCATTTTGCATTTAGAATTTTAAACCACAATCTAAATGATCTTCTATTATAAAAACAAATTAATTTATTGAAAAAATTATGAATAAAAATTTGTAATACTTTGTCTGTAAGAAACTTGCAATTCTAACTGGAAGACCTAAATTTCAGGAAAAAAAAAATGTGTTTTGGAATACTTAGCAGCAACAGTAAAACGGACACAGAGAAGTCATCCTCTAATCAATAATTTAGTAGATATTTGTCAAAATTTAAAACTAGAGAAAATGATACTTAGTTTCTGTGGATGAAATGAGTCAGTCTCATCAAAGGGCGATGGAATAACTGGCTGAGTTGAGGTGAGTTGCTGTCTTCCCAGTTGATACAATTGAGAGCTGAGAGAGCAGAAAGGGCCTCCCTGGAGAGTTAAGGAGAGTTAAGTTCACTCTGAAGAGTGAACTGGGACCTAGCCAGTTGTGTATGGAGGCAGGTAGTTAGCAACTCTATGAGAGGGACTGGACCCATGAGTCCTGGAAGCAGCCACATGACACCGTATGGCATCCCCTTCTGTTTGCCCTGAGCCCTTAGAAAGGCTTCCTAAGTATTTCATGGTGATCTCAGCTGTGCCTTGCTGTAAAATATGCGAGAAAATTTCTGGGTCCAAGTTCCCATGAGGCAGTAAGAGGAGCATGCTCTGAAGCTGGGATACCCAGGGCGTGTTTCCCTCCAGGAACAGCAGTGGGGGCAGACCGCAGGGGCAGACCACATCATGCATAATCACCAGGAGTGGCTACGCTGATGTCAATCAGGACAGAAGGATTCTGCTTCACTTATGTGATGTAAATACCCCTTCCTACCCCGATGTCCTAGATTGGATAGTGCCTCAGT
>NW_022453369.1:0-1112 GCF_009761245.1 Sapajus apella
ATATATATACATATATTTCAAATATATATTTGTATATCTATCTATATATATATAGATATACATATTTCTTTTTTGAGACCGTCTCACTCCTGTTGCCCAGGCTAGAGTGCAGTGGGGCTATCACAGCTCATTGCATCCTCAACCTCCGAGGCTCAAGCGATCTTCTCACCTCATTTTTTTTTTTTTTTTTTGATAGAGACAAGGTCTCACTAAGTTGCCCAGGTTAGCCTCGAACTCCTGGGCTTAAGTGATCTGCCAGCCTCGGCCTTCCAGAGTGCTGGGATTATAGGAGTGAGCTACCACGCCTGTCTGCGTTCTCTATATGTTTCAGCAAATTGGATTCCTGGTGCCTTTGCGAGGCTGTCGGGAGGACTGACTGGTGAGACACCAAGCATAGTACTTATAGCACGTCAGTGTTGTGATTGGAGCCATAAGCTGCCACTAACTGTTGGTTATTCTCTATGATGTGGAGAAGGAGGAAAAGGGGGAAGAAAACAAGGTATTCATGTCTATCTATTTGGTACGAGAATTTGGGGAAGAGTTATATGGTTACTTTAGGGTTGGGGTGTTGGTGTGTGTTTGAACTTGAACATGGGCAAATAGCCTCTGGACTATCTTCTGTTTCCAGAGCCTTCCTCATTCTCACTGTTTCAATGGATTTTCACGGATGTGTAGGGAAGTTAAACTGTAACAACATGAAGGCAACGAACTGTCTTATAATTTTCATCATTTAAAAGTTCCTAGTAGGACATAATTCTTCAACCTTTAAGCATTTGAATGAATGAAAAAGAATTAATGTTCAGCAAATGTTTAAAAGTCATTGATGTTTTCGTATCTGAATTAGTTAGTGGTATTCCTTTATCATAGACATGGCTAAGGAAAAAGTCAGTCTGTGTTTTTGTTACTAGAATCACATCATATTCCTGCATCCTTACAGTTTTATGTCAGTGCTGTTGGAAGATACACCTTTCTTCACTGACTGACGTGCTGCACACAGGAACTGAAAGGTGGTAGTGGTAGCCAGTTGACTTTGAAGTTTAGGTTGAGAGAATTCCTTTGCAAATGTGTGATCTTCCCTGAGCCTGTCCACTGTCTTTTCCTTCACTCCTAAC
>NW_022453370.1:0-1112 GCF_009761245.1 Sapajus apella
TGACAACCATTCTGCTAGATAGCTGCGTTTTTTGTTTTAGAGCAAGATGTTTCTGATTACGGCCAGAGGCTCTTTCACACTGGAATATCCAAACGCTGCTTTTAGGAGAAACGTGTTTCTAACTCGCTGAATCTAAACATAGATGCAACTTCCTAAGGTGAACGAACACAAAGCAGAGCAGTTTCAACTAGATGTTTCTCCTGTGTTTTATACGCAGTCTTACTGCTAGGTCTCAAATGCCTGGGTAAGGCTGGAAATGTCTGTTTCCAGATTCCCCAAACAAAAGATTTCAGAACCTCTGCACACACACATCAATTTAACTCCATAAGATGATTTTACCGCTTGACAACCATTCTGATAGATAGCTGCGTTTTTGTTTTAAAGCAAGATATTTCTCATTACAGCCTTTAGTCCCAGTCACTCTGAAATATCCAAACGCAGATTTTTGAAGAAACCTTTTTCTAACTCCCTGAATATAAACATAGAAGCAACTTTCTAAGGTAAACGAACACAAAGCAGAGCAGTTTGAAATAGACGTTTCTCCTGTGTTTTAAACAAAGTCTTACTGGTAGTTCTCATATGCCTGTAAATGGCTGGATATATCTGTTTCCAGATTCTGCAACGAAAGGATTTCTGAACTACTGCACACACACGTCAGTTTAACTCTGTAAGAAGATTGCACAGCTTGACAACCATTCTGCTAGATAGCTTCGTTTTTTTTTGGAACAAGATATTTCTCATTACGGCTTTTAATCTCAGTCATTCTGGAATATCCATACGCAGCTTTTAGAAGAAACGTGTTTCTAACTCGCTGAATCTAAACATAGATGCAACTTCCTAAGGTGAACGAACAGAAAGCAGAGCAGTTTAAAATAGACGTTTCTTCTCGGTTTTAAACGCAGTCTTACTGGTAGTTGTCTTATGCCTGTATATGGCTGTAAATATCTGTTTCCAGATTCTCGAAGCAAAGGAATTCTGAACTGCTGCAAACACACATCAGTTTAACTCTGTAAGTTGATTGGGCAGCTTGACAACCATTCTGCTAGATAGCTGCGTTTTTGTTTTAGAGCAAGATGTTTCTGATTACGGCCTATAGGCTCTTTCACACTGGA
>NW_022453371.1:0-1112 GCF_009761245.1 Sapajus apella
ACAGAACTCAAACTGAAGCCCTCACTAGAGAGCTTGGCAGCAAATACGCCAGCTTGACCCCAATCAGGAAGATCCAGCTAGGGGAGGACAGACACCATTGGGAAGGGGGGGCCAATCTCACCTGCAAACAAACTCCAGGAAAGGACCATCCACCCAACAACCTGACTGAACCTGAGAGAGCCCAGCAATGACTTCTACAGGCCAAAAAAGATACAGCTCCAACTTCAACAGAAAAAAAGTCCCCTTAGACACTCCTCCTGCAATAACCAACTTCAAAGATTAGGGGGAGGTAAATCCACGAAGATGGGGAAAAAACAGTGCAAAAAGGATGAAGCCATCAAAGAACAGAACACCTCTTCTCCTCCCAGGGATCTCAACTCCTTACCATCAAGGGAACAAAAAAAGAGAATGAATCTGATGAATTGACAGAAGCAGGCTTCAGAAGGTGGATAATAACAAACTTCTCTGAGCTAAAAGACCATGTTCTAACTCAATGCAAAGGAACTAAGGTTTAACCTTGAAAACAGGTTAAACGAAATGCTAACTAGAACAACCAGCTTAGAAAAGAACATAAGCAACTTGATGGAGCTAAAAAACACAGCAAGAGAACTTCACAAGGCATACACAAGTTTCAACAGCCAAATCAATCAAGCAGAAGAAAGGATATCAGCGATAGAAGATCAAATCAATGAAATAAAATGAGAAGGCAAGATTAGAGAAAAAAGAGTAAAAAGAAAAATGAACAAAGCTTCCGAGAACTATGGGATTCTGTGAAAAAAAACCTAATCTACGCTTGATCGGCATACCTGAATGTGATGGGGAGAATGAATCCAAGTTGGAAAACTCTCTTCGAGATATTATCCAAGAGAATTTTCCCAACCTAACCAGGGAGGCCAATATTCAAATCCAAGAAATACAGGCAACACCACAAAGATATTCCTCAAGAAGAGCAATCCCAAGGCACATAGTTGTCAGATTCACCAGGGTTGAAACAAAGGAAAAATCCTAAGGCAGCCAGAGAGAAAGGTCGAGTCATCCACAAAGGAAAGATCATCAGACTCACAAAGGATCTCTTGGCAGAAACCCTGCAAGCTAAAAGGGAGTGGGGGCCA
>NW_022453372.1:0-1111 GCF_009761245.1 Sapajus apella
GAAGCTTAGTTTGGCTGGATAGGAGATTCTGGGTTGAAAGTTCTTTTGTTTAAGGATGTTGAATATTGGCCCCCATTCTCTTCTGGCTTGTAGGGTTTCTGCTGAGAGATCTGCTGTGAGTCTGATGGGCTTCCCTTTGTGGGTAACCTGACCTTTCTCTCTGGCTGCCCTTAGTATTTTCTCCTTCATTTCGACCCTGGTGAATCTGACAATTATGTGCCTTGGGGTTGCTCTTCTTGATCAGTATCTTTGTGGTGTTCTCTGTATTTCCTGGACTTGAATGTTTGCCTGCCTTGCTAGGTTGGGGAAGTTTTCCTGCATAATATCCTGCAGAGTATTTTCCAGCTTGGATTCATTCTCTTCGTCGCATTCGGGTACGCCTATCAAACGTAGATTAGGTCTTTTCACATAGTCCCACATTTCTTGGAGACTTTGTTCATTCCTTTTTACCCTTTTTTCTCCAGTCTTGCCTTCCCGTTTTATTTCATTGAGTTGATCTTCGACCTCTGATATCCTTTCTTCTGCTTGGTCAAGTCGGCTGTTGATACTTGTGCATGCTTCACGAAGTTCTCGTGTTGCAGTTTTCAGCTCCATCAATTCACTTATATTCCTTTCTATTTTGTCCATTCTTGTTAGCATTTCGTCAAATCTTTTTTCAAGGTTCTTAGTTTCTTTGCATTTGGTTAGAACATGTCCTTTAAGTTCACAGAAGTTTCTTACTACCCACCTTCTGAATTCTGATTCTGTCATTTCATCACACTCATTCTCCATCCAACCTTGTTCCCTTGCTGGCGAGGAGTTGTGATCCCTTTTAGGAGGAGAGGTGTTCTGGTTTCGGGTGTTTTCATCCTTTTTGCGCCGGTTTCTTCCCATCCTTAAGGATTTATCCACCTGTCGACTTTGTAGTTGCTGGCTTTCAGATTGGGTCTCAAATCTTTCAGATTGACGTTCTGTTTGTTGATGATGAGGTTATTTCTGCTTCTTGGTTTTCCTTCTGACAGTCTGGCCCCTCTGATGTAGGTCTGCTGAGGTTCACTCCAGGCCCTGCTTGCCTCGGGTTCACCTGCAGCAGCTGTTGAACAGCAAGGGTTGTTACCAGTTTTCTTCTTCT
>NW_022453373.1:0-1111 GCF_009761245.1 Sapajus apella
ATAGCTAATTCTTAAGAGTCTGTATATTGCTATAAATATCTCTTTCCGGATTCTCCAAAGAAAGGGTTATTCAACTGCTACATTCACTCAATTGTTTAACTCTGTAAGTTTAATATACACCTTGACAATTTTCTGCTACGTAACTCCGTTTTTGCTTTAGAGCCAGATATTTCTCATTACACTATATACTCCCATTCACTCAAGAATATCGACACGCAGCTTTTAGAAGAAACGTGTTTCTAACTCGCTGAATCAAAACATAGATGCAACTTCCTAAAGTCAACGAACACACAGCACAGCAGTTTGAAAGAGACGTTTCTCCTGTGGTTTAGTCGCGATATTATCGCTAATTCTTATGAGCCTGTTTATGGCTGGAAATCTCTCTTTGCAGATTCTCAAAAGAAAGGGTTTCGGAACTGCTACATTCACACATCTGTTTAACTCTATATGTTGAATATACACCTTGACAATCATTCAGCTACGTAGCTCCGTTTTTGTTTTAGAACCAGATATTTCTCATTACACCCTCTACTCCCACTCACTCAGGAATACCCAAACGCAGGTTTTAGAAGAAAAGTGTTTCTAAGTCGCTGAATCTAAACATAGATGCAACTTCCTAAGGTGAACGAACACAGAGCAGAGCAATTTGAAAGAGACGTTTCTCCTGTGATTTAGAAGCGATCATAAAGCTAATTCTTATTAGCCTGTATGCGGCTGGAAATATCTATTTCCAGCTTCTCCAAGGAAAGGTTTTCTGAACAGCAACATTCACACATCTGTCTAACTCTGTAAGTTGAATACACACCTTGACAATCATTCTTCTACATAGCTCCGTTTTTGTTTTAGAGCCAGATATTTCTCATTACACCCTATACTCCCATTCACTCAGGAATATCCAAACGCCGCTATTTGGAGAAAGGTGTTTCTAACTCGCTGAATCTAAACATTGATGCAAATTCCGAAGGTGAACGAACACACAGCGGAGCAGTTTGAAAGAGACGTTTCTCCTGTGATTTAGAAGCGATCATAAAGCTAATTCTTAGGAGCCTGTATACGGCTGGAAATATCTCTTTCCAGATTCTCCAAAGAAAGGGTTAGTGAACTGCTACAA
>NW_022453374.1:0-1111 GCF_009761245.1 Sapajus apella
TGATGGGTTGAGTGGTGATGGGTGAGGTGTGATGGGTGACACGTGATAGGTTAAGCTGTGATTGGTAAGGTGTGATGAGTTAGGTGTAATGGATTGAGGTGTTATGGGTTGAGGTGTCATGAGTTAAGCTGTGATGGGTGACGTGTGATGGGTTGAGGTGTGATGGGTGTGGTGTAACGGGTTAAGCTGTGATGTTTTCAGGTGTGATAGGTGAGGTGTGATGGGTTAAGCTGTGATGGGTTCAGGTGTGATGGGTTCAGGTGTGATGGGTTCAGGTGTGTTCTGGGAGGTGTGATGGCTGAGATTTGATGGGTTAAGCTGTGATGGGTTGAGGTTTGATTGGTGAGATGTGATAGGTTAATCTGTGATGGGTTAAGCTGTAATGGGTTGTGGTGTGATGGCTTCAGGTTTCATGGGTTCAGGTGTGATGTGTGAGGTCTGCTGTTCTGAGAGGTGTGATGGCTGAGATTTGATGGGTTAAGCTGTGATGGGTTGAGGTTTGATGGGTGAGATGTGATGGGTTAAGCTGTGATGGGTTAAGCTGTAATGGGTTGTGGTGTGATGGGTTCAGGTTTCATGGGTTCAGGTGTGATGTGTGATGGATGAGGCATGACTGATAGAGGCATGATGGGTTGAGGTATCACGGGTTGAGTTGTGATGGGTTAAGCTGTGAAAAGTTGAGGTCTTATGGGTTGAGGTGTGATGGTTAGGGTTTGATGTGTGAGGTCTGCTGGGTTGAGGTGTGATAGGTAGGTGTGATGGGTTAAGCTGTAATGGGTAAGGTGTGATGGGTGACGTGAGATTGGTTGAGGTGAGATGGGTTGTGGTGTGATGGGCTAAGCTTTGATGGGTTGAGGTGTGAAGGAGTCAGGTGTGCTGGGTTCAGATGTGATTAGTTGAGGTGTGATGCATGTGGTGTGATAGTTAACCTGTGATGGGTGAGGTGTGATGGGTTCAGGTGTGATGGGTGAGTTGTGATGGATTAAGCTGTGACGGTTTAAGCTGTGATTGGTGAACTTTAATGGGTTGAGGTGTGATGGGTGAGATGTGGTGAGTTAATCTGTGATGCGTTGAGGTGTGATGGGTTCAGGTGTGATGTGTGAGGTGTGAT
>NW_022453375.1:0-1111 GCF_009761245.1 Sapajus apella
GAGCTTGTGTATGGCTGGAAATATCTCTTTCCAGATTCTCCAAAGACGGGGTTTCTGAACTAGTACATTCACACATGTGTTTTACTCTGTAAGTTGAATATACACCTTGACAATCATTCTGCTTCATAGTTCCGTTTTTGCTTTACAGCCAGATATTTCTCATTACACCCTATACTCCCATTGACTCAGGAATATCGAAACGCATCTTTTAGAAGAAACGTGTTTCTACCTCGCTGAATTGAAACATAGATGCAGCTTCCTAAGGTCAACGAACACACAGCAGAGCAGTTTGAAAGAGACGCTTCTCCTGTGGTTTAGACGAGATCTTAAAGCTAAATTTTATGAGCCTGTATATGGCTGGAAATATCTCTTTCCAGATTCTTGAAAGAAAGTGTTTCTGAACCGCTACATTCACAAATCTGGTTAACTCTCTAAGTTGAATATACACCTTGACAATCATTCCGCTACATATCTCCGTCTTTGTTTTATAACCAGATATTTCTCGTTACAACGTATACTCCCTTTCACTCAGGAATATCGAAATGCACATTTTAGAAGAAACGTGTTTCTAACTCGCTGAATCGAAATATAGATGAAACTTCCTAAGGTCAACGAACACACAGTGGAGCAGTTTGAAAGAGACGCTTCTCCTATGGTTTAGACGGGATCTGAAAGCTAACTTTTATGAGCCTGTATATGGCTGGAAATATCTCTTTGCAGATTCTACAAAGAAAGGGTTCCTAAACTGCTACATTCACACAACTGTTTAACTCTGTAAGGTTAATATACACCTTGACAATAATTCTGCTACAGAGCTCCGTTTTTGTTTTAGAGAGAGATATTTCTCATTACACCCTATAATCCCATTTACTCAGGAATATCGAAACGCAGCTTTTAGAAGAAACGTGTTTCTAACTCGCGGAATCTAAACATAGATGCAACTTCCTAAGGTGAAACAAATACAGCATTGTAGTTTGAAAGAGACGTTTCTCCTGTGGTTTAGACCCGATCTTACCGCTAATTCTTTTTAGCCTGTATATGGCTTGAAATATCTCATTCCAGAATCTCCGAAGAAAGGGTTACTCAACTGCTACATTCACCCAATAGTTTA
>NW_022453376.1:0-1111 GCF_009761245.1 Sapajus apella
AGCATTTTCTTGCTTTCAGGTTGTTGGTGTGGAGTGGAAGATGAGGAGGCACCTTCTAAGCAGAGTATTTATGTGCAAAGAGAGACTCAGGTCAGGACTCCTACAGCAGGTGTGTCCCCCAAGAAGGCTCACCCCTGTGAGATGCATGGTTCGATCTTGGGGGACATTTTGCACATGGCAGATCATCAGGGAACATATCACAAGCAGATAGAGCACAGGTATGAGGCATGGGGGAGTAAATCGTATGACAGTACAAACTTTCATCGGCACACGAATCAGTACATTGGAGAGAAACCCTATAGAATCAGTGTTGAGGAAGCGTTGTTTGTGAAGAGGTGTAAGTTCTATGAGTCAGAGGAGTCATCTGTCTTCAGTCAGAGTGTTAAGGACTTTTTGCCCAGGTCAGGATTACTTCAGCAAGAGGTCATTCACACTGGGAAGAAGTCAGACAGTAAAACCGAGTGTGAATCACCCTTTCACAGGGGGAAAACGCGTTACAGCTGTGGAGGATGCATGAAACATCTTAGCACCAAAAATGTTCTTGGTCAGCATCAGACATGTCCCCCTAGAGAAGAATGTTATGTGTGCTGTGAATGTGGGAAATTCATGAGCAAACATGATAGCTTTAGTAATCATCAGAGAGTTTGCACTGGAAAAATAGCTCATGAATGTGGAGAATGTGGGAAATCTTTTAGTTCAGAAGGACATCTTAGGAGCCATCAACGCGTTCACACTGGAGAAAGACCTTATGAGTGTGGAGAATGTGGGAAATCTTTTAGTCATAAGCGCAGCCTTGTTCACCATCAGCGAGTTCACAGTGGAGAAAAACCTGCATGTGGGAAATCTTTGAGTCAAAAGGGTAACCTCATTCTACACCAGCAAGTTCACACTGGAGAGACAGCTTATGACTGTGGGGAGTGTGGGAAATCTTTTAGTCAGAAGTACATTCTTATTCAACATCAACGAATTCATAATGGAGAAAGACCTCATAAGTGTGGAGAATGTGGGAAATGTTATAGTCAAAAGAGCAAACTTACTCAACACCAGCGAGTTCACACTGGAGAGCGGCCTTATGAGTGTGGGGAGTGTGGGAAATCTTTTAGTCAGAAGT
>NW_022453377.1:0-1111 GCF_009761245.1 Sapajus apella
TCACCATGTTGACCAGGATGGTCTCGATCTGTTGACCTCCTGATCCATCCGCCTCAGCCTCCCAAAGTGCTGGGAGCACTTTCTCTTAAGGATGAGACAGGTTGCACCAAGCACCCCTGCTCGCCTCCCATTGGCCAGAACTGGGTTACGTGGTCTAGCTGCAAGGCATGCTGGGAAGCGCAGCCTCTACTTGGTGGTCATGAGGTGTGATAAACCTTTTCTTCCCAAGGGAGTAGGGGTGAATGGAGCAGGGAGTGGCAGCCAGCAGTCGCTGCCAACGTATGGAATCTGAGGTCCAGAGAGGGTGTCTTGGCGAAGGCAACGCAACAGTTAACAGCCTCCCCCCATCGAAGCCTGAAACTCACCTCCCTACCCTGCAGCTGCTCCCCCGCAGGTCTCTGTGGATCTAGCCCCTGGGGAAACCCTCTCTGCCCCAAGTCCACAGTGGCCTTGACTCAGGGCCCTCATTTCTCTATTTGAGTCTCTTTCCCCCCATGCAGGAAGGCAGGATGATGACGGACAGAGAGAATGTGGTCCTCAGGGCCTCATGAATCCTCATGAATCCATGGGCAGGTGCCAGGGCCAGAGGGGCCGAGTTCCTGGGTCAGAGCTGAGGCTGGAAAGGGCCCACCAGAGCCCCAGGACCCGGGCCTCTGCTGACTGTCACCTCCTCTGGAACTCTGCAAGGCCTGTCTTGAGCCCCCGCCCCAGGCCTGTTCTAGCCTTCGTCTGGTTTTATTTATTCACAGCATCATGACCATGTGAAATGATGACTTCTCGTTTGTTTGCAGCTTGTTCATATTGTGCTTCCTCTAACGAGATCGTGAGCCTCGCAGGAACAGGGGCCTTGTCTCCTGTCCCCTGCTGTGTCTCTTGCATCTGGAACTCTCCATGAGACTCTAGTTAAAGTCCTAATCAAGCCAGGGGCCCAGGGTCCAGGCTTAGATCAACCTTGTCATCTCCCTCCCTCTCCTCCTGCCTAACCTGGTCACACCCCACACTGGCAGGGTGGGGGCTGGTCAGTGGCAAGAAGGGGATTAAGAGCAAGGGCATTGGCCAGGCGTAGTGGCTCACACCTGTAATCCCAGCACTTTGGGAGGCCGAGGCAGGT
>NW_022453378.1:0-1111 GCF_009761245.1 Sapajus apella
AGCATTTTCTTGCTTTCAGGTTGTTGGTGTGGAGTGGAAGATGAGGAGGCACCTTCTAAGCAGAGTATTTATGTGCAAAGAGAGACTCAGGTCAGGACTCCTACAGCAGGTGTGTCCCCCAAGAAGGCTCACCCCTGTGAGATGCATGGTTCGATCTTGGGGGACATTTTGCACATGGCAGATCATCAGGGAACATATCACAAGCAGATAGAGCACAGGTATGAGGCATGGGGGAGTAAATCGTATGACAGTACAAACTTTCATCGGCACACGAATCAGTACATTGGAGAGAAACCCTATAGAATCAGTGTTGAGGAAGCGTTGTTTGTGAAGAGGTGTAAGTTCTATGAGTCAGAGGAGTCATCTGTCTTCAGTCAGAGTGTTAAGGACTTTTTGCCCAGGTCAGGATTACTTCAGCAAGAGGTCATTCACACTGGGAAGAAGTCAGACAGTAAAACCGAGTGTGAATCACCCTTTCACAGGGGGAAAACGCGTTACAGCTGTGGAGGATGCATGAAACATCTTAGCACCAAAAATGTTCTTGGTCAGCATCAGACATGTCCCCCTAGAGAAGAATGTTATGTGTGCTGTGAATGTGGGAAATTCATGAGCAAACATGATAGCTTTAGTAATCATCAGAGAGTTTGCACTGGAAAAATAGCTCATGAATGTGGAGAATGTGGGAAATCTTTTAGTTCAGAAGGACATCTTAGGAGCCATCAACGCGTTCACACTGGAGAAAGACCTTATGAGTGTGGAGAATGTGGGAAATCTTTTAGTCATAAGCGCAGCCTTGTTCACCATCAGCGAGTTCACAGTGGAGAAAAACCTGCATGTGGGAAATCTTTGAGTCAAAAGGGTAACCTCATTCTACACCAGCAAGTTCACACTGGAGAGACAGCTTATGACTGTGGGGAGTGTGGGAAATCTTTTAGTCAGAAGTACATTCTTATTCAACATCAACGAATTCATAATGGAGAAAGACCTCATAAGTGTGGAGAATGTGGGAAATGTTATAGTCAAAAGAGCAAACTTACTCAACACCAGCGAGTTCACACTGGAGAGCGGCCTTATGAGTGTGGGGAGTGTGGGAAATCTTTTAGTCAGAAGT
>NW_022453379.1:0-1111 GCF_009761245.1 Sapajus apella
AGATATTTCCAGCCGTATTCAGGCTCATAAGAATAAGCGGTAAGATCGAATCTAAAACACAGGAGAAACGTCTGTTTCAATCTTCTCTGCTGTGTGTCTATTCACCTTAGAAAGTTACATCTATGATTAGATTCACGGAGTTAGAAACACGTTTCTTGAGAAAGCTGCGTTTGGATATTCCTGAGTGAAATGGAGTATAGGATGTAATGAGAAATATCTGGCTCTAAAACAAAAACGGAGCTATGTAGCAGAATGATTGTCAAGGTGTACATTCAACTTAAAGAGATAAACAGATGTGTGAATGTAGGAGTTTAGAAACCCGTCCTTTGGAGAATCTGGAAAGAGCTATTTCCAGCCATATACAGGCTCTGAAGAATTAGCGGTAAGATCGCGTCTAAACCACAGGAGAAACGATTCATTCAAACTGCTCTTCTGTGTGTTCGTTCATCTTAGGAAGTTGCATCTATGATTAGATTCAGCGAGTTAGAAACACGTTTCTTCTAAAAGCTGCGATTCAATATTCCTGAGTGAATGGGAATATAGGATGTAATGATAAATATCTGGCTCTAAAACAAAAACGGGGCTATGTAGCAGAATGATTGTCAAGGTGTATATTCAACTTACAGAGTTAAACAGATGTGTGGATGTAGCAGTTGGGAAACCCTGTTTTAGAGAATTTGGGAAGGGATATTTCCGGCCATATACAGGCTCATAAGAATTGGCAGTAAGAGGCCTGGCGCGGTGGCTCAAGCCTGTAATCCCAGCACTTTTGGAGGCCAAGGCGGGTGGATCACGAGGTCAAGAGATCGAGACCATCCTGGTCAACATGGAGAAACCCCGTCTCTACTAAAAATACAAAACATTAGCTGGGCATGGTGGCATGTGCCTGTAATCCCAGCTACTCATGAAGCTGAGGCAAGAGAATTGCCTGAACCCAAGAGACGGTGATCTTGCCATTGCACTCCAGACTGGGTAACATGAGTGAAACTCCGTCTGAAAAAACAAACAAAAAAAAAGAATTGGCGGTAAGATAGCGACTAAACCACAGGAGAAACGTCTCTTTCAAACTGCTCTTCTGTGTGTTCGTTCACATTAGGAAGTTGCATCTATG
>NW_022453380.1:0-1111 GCF_009761245.1 Sapajus apella
TTCCTCCACAGAGCCTCATGCACCACCGGGTAGTGTCCATAGATAGAGAAAGTCTTCTTCTCCTAAGATGGCAAGAAGATATTTTTATTTCAATCGTCTTTGGAGAACAGGTGGATTTTGGTTACATGGATAAACTCTTTAGTGGTGATTTTTAAGATTTTGGGGCACCTGTCACCCAATATGTAATTTTTTTTTTTTTTGAGACGGAATCTAGCTCTGTCACCCAGGCTAGAGTGCAGTGGTGCGATCTTGGCTCACTGCAGCCTCTACCTTCCAGGTTCAAGCGATTATCCCTGTCTCAGCCTCCCGAGTATCCGAGTAGCTGGGATTACAGGTGGCTGCCACCATGCCTGGCTAATTTTTTTTTTTTTTTTTTTTTTTTTTTTTGAGTCTCACACTGTCTCCAGGGCTGGAGTGCAATGGCATGATCTCAGCTAATTGTAACCTCTGCCTCCCTGGTTCATGCAATTCTCTTGCCTCAACCTACCAAGTAGCTGGGATTACAGGTGCACACCACCACACCCAGCTAACTTTTTTTTATTTTTAGTAGAGATGGGTTTTCACTATATTGGCCAGACTGGTCTCGAACTTCTAACCTTGTGATCTGCCTGCCTCGGCCTTCCAAAGTGCTGGGATTACCTGAGGACAGGAATTCAAGACCAGCCTGGCCAACATAGTGAAATCTCCAATTCTACTAAAAAATAAAAAAATTAGCTAGGTGTGGTGGTGTGCACCTGTAGTCCCAGCTACTCACCTGTAGTCCCAGCTACTCAAAAGGCTGAGGCACGAGAATTGCTTGAACCCAGGAGGCGGAGGTTGCGGTGAGCTGAGATTGTGCCACTGCACTCCAGCCTGGGCAACAGAGCCAGACTCTGTCTCAAAAATAAATAAACAAACAACGAATAAATAAATAAATGTAACTCCAGCCAAGTCCCACAGGGAGGAGGCTGTGGCTCTCAGACGCCAGACGAACAGACTCCAAGTTCCAAAACAAACGTTCTTTTAAAAAAGTGTCCCCCGCCCCACGGAGTCCCAAGGAGCATTTACCTTGATTGCTTTTTCTCTTAACTGCCTTGCTACTTTGTATCTGTCTAATTTGGGGGAAGAAGCC
>NW_022453381.1:0-1111 GCF_009761245.1 Sapajus apella
AATGGACTGTGTAAATGGGAACTCTCTCCTGAGAACACACACAGCCTCGCCTGCACAGAAGCTCCACATTCACATCACATGATGCAGCCTCACACAAGACACCGCCAATCCTCAAGCACCCAACTCAGTGCCACCCAAAAGGGAGCACAGCTGCTGCCTCAAAATCTGGCCATGATTTTTCCCTGGGGAATTCAGGTTTTTAAAGAACACTTTCATTATGCTTACTCCTATCACAATCCCAGAATCAGGGTGGCACTTCACATTGACACCAGCTTTTTCTTGACAATAATTCCAGAATACTTACCAGAGTCACACTTCAGATGAACACCGGCACTACCTGCAACGCAGAAACAAAGCTTTATGAGGGGCACGTCGTGCTGTGGATTGTTTGCACAACATTCTGTTTCTCTCAATGGATACTGTCAACATGATCAGAAACGTAGTCAACTGCTACAGTAATCAAAACAGCATGGTACTGGTACCGAAACAGAGATGTAAACCAATGGAACAGAACAGAGCTTCATTGGACAGGACAGAACGGGCGGCCACAGAGGCCTGGGATAGATGTTTTGTCCCCGCAACACAGCAGGGAGCACGCTTCATGGCGTGCTGATGCTTACTGAATTGTACAACTGAGGACTGGGTGATTCTGTTTGACACGGCAAGTCTACTTCGCCGCTACAGGCAGTGCAGCATGTTAGTTTATAGATTAGCCTTTGGTGTTAGAGAGATCCAGATGTGGGTGTGTCTCGTGAATAATTTGCTTAACTGAGACTCACACTCCTCATCTGTATAATGAATAGAGCCAAACTAATAATGCCTCAAAGTGACTGTGATGCTTCAAGGAGGCAACATAGAGAAGTGACCACATAGTATCCAAGACTCAAATGTGTATCAGTCATCCTTGTCATTTTAATAACTTAAGCAGTTGTTAAGGACAGTCATGTGGCATAGTGACGTTTTGATCAATGATTACTTACATGGTTGGGGTCAGACGGCCGTACACAAACTTACTGGCCTGCATCATTAGATTAAAACAAAATTTTTGGTTAAAAATTGTAAGCAAGATGCTATACAAATGAAAGACTAATCACAGTGATGGAATTTTTAG
>NW_022453382.1:0-467 GCF_009761245.1 Sapajus apella
AGCAGAATGATTGTCAAGGTGTGTATTAAACATACAGAGTTAAACAACTATGTTAATGTGGCAGTTTATTAATGCTTTCTTTAGAGAATCTGGAAAGAGATATTTCCAGACATATGCAGACTCTTAAGAATTAGCTATAAGATCGCATATAAATCGTACGAGAAACGTCTCTTTCAAACTGCTCCACTTTGTTTTCGTTCACCTTCGGAAGTTGCATCTATGTATAGATTCTGAGAGTTAGAAACACGTTTCTGTAAAAAGCTGCGTCTGGATATTCCTGAGTGAATGGGAGTATAGGGTTTAATGAGAAATATCTGGCTCTAAAACAAAAACGGAGCTATGTAGCAGAATGATTGTCAAGGTGTATATTAAACGTACAGAGTTAAACAATTGTTTGAATGTAGCAGTTCACTAACCCTTTCTTTGGAGAATCTGGAAAGAGATATTTCCAGCCATATACAGACTCT
>NW_022453382.1:567-1111 GCF_009761245.1 Sapajus apella
CAAACTGCTCCAGTGTGTGTTCGTTCACCTTCGGAAGTTGCATCTATGTTTAGATTCTGCGAGTTAGAAACACGTTTCTCCAAGAAGCTGCGTTTGGATATTCCTGAGTGAATGGGAGTATAGGGTTTAATGAGATATATCTGGCTCTTAAACAAAAACGGAGCTATGTAGCAGAATGAATGTCAAGGTGTATATTAAGCTTACAGAGTTCAACAGTTGTGTGAATGTAGCAGTTCACTAACCATTTCTTTGGAGTATCTGGAAAGAGATATTTCCAGCCATATACAAACTCTTAAGTATTAGCTATAAGATCGCATCTAAATCGTACGAGAAACGTCTATTTCAAACTGCTCCACTGTGTGTTCGTTCACCTTAGGAAGTTGCATCTATGTTTAGATTCTCTAGTTAGAAACACGTTTCTAAAAAAGCTGCGTTTGGATATTCCTGAGTGAATGGGAGCATAGGGTTTAATAAGAAATATCTGGCTCTAAAACTAAAACGGAGCTATGTAGCAGAATGATTGTCAAGGTGTATATTAAACTTA
>NW_022453383.1:0-1110 GCF_009761245.1 Sapajus apella
TCTGCATCAATTGAGGTAATCATGTGGTTTTTGTCTATGGTTCTGTTTATGTGGTGAATTACATTTATAGACTTGTGTATGTTGAACCAGCCTTGCATCCCAGTGGATGAGCTTTTTGTTGTGCTGTTACAATTGGTTTGCCAGTATTTTTTTGAAGATTTTTTGTATCTATGTTCATCATGGATATTGGCCTGAAGTTTTCTTTTCTTGCTGTCTCTCTGCCGGGTTTTGGTATCAGGATGACGTTGGTCTCATAAAATGATTTGGGAAGGATTCCCTCTTTTTGTATTGTTTGGAATAGTTTCAGAAGGAATGGTACCAGCTCTTCTTTGTATGTCTGGTAGAATTTAGCTGCGAACCCATCCAGACCTGGGCTTTTTTTGAGTGGTAAGCTCTTAATTGCTGCCTCAGCTTCAGACCTTGTTATTGTTCTATTCACGGTTTTGGCTTCTTCCTGCTTTAGGCTTGGGAGGATGCAAGTGTCCAGGAATTTACCCATTTCTTCCAGGTTTACTAGTTTATGTGCATAGAGCTATTTGTAATAATCTCTGATGATGGCTTGTATTTCTGTGGAATCTGTGGTGATATTCCCTTTATCGTTTTTTATTGCATCTATTTGATTATTCTCTCTTTTCTTTTTTATTAATCTGGCTAGTGGTCTGTTTATTTTGTTGATTTTTTTTTTTTTGAAAAACCAGCTCCTGGATTTATTGATTTTTTTGAGAGGATTTTGTCTGTCTATCTCCTTCAGTTCTGCTCTGACCTTAGTTATTTCTTGTCTTCTGCTAGGTTTTGAGTTTTTTTTGGTCTTGCTCCTCTAGCTCTTTCAATGTTGATGAAGAATACTTTATAAACCAATGCAGAGATGAGGGACGTGAGGTAGAGAAGAGGTAGGTACCAATGAAGTGAGCCTTTAATGCTCAGTTAAAGAATTTGAAATTTATATGTTAGACTGAGAAATTCCTTTCGTTTTAAAATGGTGTGTAGCAACAATAAACCAATCTTTTTTAAATTTTTAAATTTTTATTTATTTATTATTATTATTATTATTATTATTTTACTATAGGCCTCAGTGGGCTCAAAAGTGTCTCTTTGTAGATTCCACAAAAT
>NW_022453384.1:0-1110 GCF_009761245.1 Sapajus apella
TTGTTTTAGAGCCAGATATTTCTCATTTAACCCTATACTCCCATTCACTCAGGAATATCCAAACGCAGCTTTTTGGAGAAACGTGTTTCTAACTCGCAGAATATAAACATAAATGCAACTTCCAAATTTGAGCGAACAAACAGTGGAGCAGTTTGAAAGAGACGTTTCTCGTATGATTTAGATGCGATCTTAAAGGAATTCTTAAGAGTCTGTATATGGCTGGAAATATCTCTTTCCAGATTGTCCAAAGAAAGGGTTAGTGAACTGCAACAGTCACACAATTGTTTAACTCTGTAAGTTTAATATACAACTTGACAATCATTCTGCTACATAGTTCCGTTATTGTTTTAGAGCTAGATATTTCTCATTAAACCCTATACTCTGATTCACTCAGGAATAGCCAAACGCAGCTTTTTGGAGAAATGTTTTTCTAACTGGCAGAATCTAAACATAGATGCAACTTCCGAAGGTGAACGAACACACAGTGGAGCAGTTTGAAAGAGACGTTTGTAGTATGATTTAGATGCGGTCTTAAAGCTAATTCTTCAGAGTCTGAATATGGGTGGAAATATCTCTCCAGATTCTCCAAAGAAAGGGTTAGTGAACTGCTACATTCACACAATTGTTTAACTCTGTAATTTTAATATACACCTTGACAATCATTCTGCTTCATAGTTCCGTATTTGTTTTAGAGCCAGATATTTCTCATTAAACCCTATACTCCCATTCACTCGGGAATATCCAAACGCAGCTTTTTGGAGAAACGTGTTTCTAACTGGCAGAATCTAAACATAGATGCAACTTCCGAAGGTGAACGAACACACAGTGGAGCAGTTTGAAATAGACGTTTCTCGTATGATTTAGATGAGATCCTAAAGCTAATTCTTAAGAGTCTGAGTATGGGTGGAAATATCTCTTTACAGATTCTCCAAAGAAACGTTTAGTGAACTGCTACATGCACGCAATTGTTTAACTCTGTAAGTTTAATATACACCTTGACAATCATTTTGCTACATAGTTCCGTTATTGTTTTAGAACCAGATATTTCTCATTAAACCTTATACTCCCATTCACTCAGGAATATCCAAACGCAGCTTTTTGGAGAAACGT
>NW_022453385.1:0-1110 GCF_009761245.1 Sapajus apella
GGTGCGGTGGCTCAAGCCTGTAATCCCAGCACTTCGGGAGGCCGAGGCGGGTGGATCACGAGGTCAAGAGATCGAGACCATCCTGGTCAACATGGTGAAACCCCGTCTCTACCAAAAATACAAAAAATTAGCTGGGCATGGTGGTGCGTGCCTGTAATCCCAGCTACTCAGGAGGCTGAGGCAGGAGAATTGCCTGAACCCAGGAGGCGGAGGTTGCGGTGAGCCGAGATCGCGCCATGGCACTCCAGCCTGGGTAACATGAGTGAAACTCCGTCTCAAAAAAAAAAAAAAAAAAGATAAAAGAACAATTTATTATGTTAAAAGGATATTAGAATCTTTAATGAAGATTAAAGATTCTGGGTCAGAATTCAAGAGGAAGTACTAAACTTGGGTGGGAAAATACATCTTTATTTTTACTAACTTCTTATTGGGATCTAGTATTTCCTTCAACTATAACAGAGAAAAAAAATAACAGTACTTGTGTTTTTTGTCACCAATATAAATCTTATGTATTTTCATATTTTATATTGCAGTTTTTGCAAATGCCTCATTATTTATGCTCATCACAACTTGGAAATTACAGTAGCTGTTAGACCTGCTGCTAGAAGACAGAGTCTCGCTCTGTCGCCCAGGCTGGAGTGCAGTGGCACGATCTCAGCTCATTGCAGCCTCTCCCTCTCAGGTTCAAGCAATTCTCCTGCCTCACCTCCTGAGTAGCTGGGATTACAGGCACCCACCATTATGCCCAGCTAATTTTTGTATTTTTATTAGAGACCGGGTTCCACCATGTTGACCAGGCTGGTCTCAAACTCCCAACCTCAGGTGATCTGCCTGCCTCGGCAGGTATGAGCCATTGTGCCCGATCTGGATGCTTTTATTTGGTGTGTTAGTAAAGAAGCATATGTATTACTGTATGATCAATTTGTGTTACATATCATAAAAATTCTATCTTGGGGAATTTCGAACATACCCAAAAGTGGACAAAACACTCAGTGAATCCCAAGTACCTATCATTCATTCCCAACAACTGTCAGCTATGGCCTATTTACTTTTCTCCTTCCTATATTTTCTTTTTCTTTCTTTCTTTCTTTTTTTTTTTTTTTTTTTTTT
>NW_022453386.1:0-1110 GCF_009761245.1 Sapajus apella
CTGGCTCTTACCGAGCCGACTCCGCTGTTGCTAGCTGGGATCTCACGGCCGCTTCTGCCGGCTGGGACCGCGCCGCTGCTTCGCCGCTTCGCCGCTTCTGCCGGCTGGGACGGTGCTGCCGCTTTGCCGCTTCGATGTTTCTGCCGGCTAGGACCGCGCCGCTTCTTCGCGGCTTCTGCCAGCTGGAACCGCGCCATTGCTTTGCCGGTTGGGACCGCTCAGCCGCCTCTTCGCCGCTTCTGCGGGCTAGGAACCCGCCGCCGCTTCGCCGCCGCTTCGCCGCCGCTTCGCCGCCGCTTCGCCGCCGCTTCGCCGCCGCTTCGCCGCCGCTTCGCTACTGCCGGCCCCGCGTGAACCACCGTCTCGGCTTCCGTGGAGGCGCGCACGCAGGCAGCGTCCCTAGCGACTGGCTGACGCACCACCCCCTCTTAAAGGGGCCGCGGCTCGGACTGCACAGCAGCAGCCTCGCGTTGCGGCACAGGCCGAGCCTCCGCCCAGCCCCAGCGGTGGACGTAAGGCCCCAGTCTGTGCTCCCGGCTCTAGCGCCCTAGAGGTGGCAGGAGTGGAGCCCTGTGACCCCAGCCCCGAGATCGGCTCCCTTTGCCTGGGGAGCTTCCAGGACCTGCCCCTGCCCTCCTCTGGACCTCAGTTTCACAATCAGCAAAGGAAGCGGCCTGGCCGGAGCTCTGGGGTCCCTCAAGCGTGGCGCCTCAGGATGCAGGGCGGGCTCCCTGGTCCCTCTGCAGAGGGGGCCTTAGAACCACGGAAATCGGGGACTGGAGGGACAGTCCGGAGGGCAGCAGGGCCTCCCGGCGTTCCTGTCCCATCCGTCCTGTGGGAGCCCGGGGACCACGCTAGGGCCCAGACACCGCGGCCTGACCATGGCTGCCTGGGTCATCGGCTCCCCAGGAGGCAGGCAGGGGCCCTGGGGTCCAGCACTGCTGCACCTCAACTCCATCCTACGTCAGTCCCAGAGGGACCCTGCGGACTGGACCCAGCCACCCCTTCCCAGGGAGAGGGACCCGCATCGCATCTGTCTCTGTGACACCCATGGGAGGGCCGCGCTGGCCTCTCCCGGGGATCTGGGGCGAAGCGGGGGAATCCCAGCCA
>NW_022453387.1:0-1110 GCF_009761245.1 Sapajus apella
GTAAGCTAGATTGTAAAAACACCCAAAGTGCACCTAATTCTTAATAACTAGATATTATTATTAATATAAAATTATATTTTGCATGTTGCATTTTTGTGTTTATTTAAAAGGAAGATATGGCTGGGCGCGGTGGCTCACACCTGTAATCCAAAGCACTTTGGGAGGCCGAGGCGGATGGATCATGAAGTCAAGAGATCGAGACCATCCTGGCCAACACAGTGAAACCCTGAATCCACTAAAATACAAAAATTAGCTGGGTGTGGTGGTGTGCACCTGTCGTCCCAGCTACTCAGGAGGCTGAGGCAGGAGAATTGCTTGAATCTGGGAGGCGGAAGTTGCAGTGAGCCAAAATCACACCACTGCACTCCAGCCTGGGGCCTGGCGACAGAGTGAGACTCTCTCTCAAAAAAAAAAAAAAAAAAAAAGAGGCCGGGCGCGGTGGCTCACGCCTATAATCTCAGCACTTTGGGAGGCCGAGGCAGGTAGATCATGAAGTCAAGAGATCGAGGCCATCCTGGTCAACAAGGTGAAACCCCGTCTCTACTAAAAATACAAAAATTAGCTGGGCATGGTGGCGCGCGCCTGTAGTCCCAGCTACTCAGGAGGCTGAGGCAGGAGAATTGCTCGAACCCAGGAGGCAGAGGTTGCGGTGAGCCGAGATCACGCCTTTGCACTCCAGCCTGGGTAAAAAGAGCGAAACTCCTTCTCAAAAAAAAAAAAAAAGAAGAAGAAAAAGGAAGATACGACAATGAACATATATTTTGCAGGCCTGCTTTTTTTAATTGCCACATAGCATCCAAAGGGTTGCTATTCCACAGACATTTCCCAAAGTAATGAGCATTTTTATTGTTTCTAATTTTTTGCTGTATCAAATGTACTTCAGAATATCTCTAGCGGGCGTGTTAAAAATGGGTATATCCTGGTTGCCTGTAGCAAGAACAAATCGTAGAACAGACACAAGGATTTGAGAAAGATCTTTACTTTTCCCTGAATACCCTATTATACAATTTAATTTTTTTCATGTGAAAATAATAATTACTTTTTTGAAAAAAAAGTTTAAATACAATATAGCCGGGCGCGGTGGCTCAAGCCTGTAATCCCAGCACTTTG
>NW_022453388.1:0-1110 GCF_009761245.1 Sapajus apella
CATTTTAAAGGGGCAGATCTCATAAGAGATCTTACATTGACAATTGGTTTCAATCTATTTCTTACAGGAGAGCATGGATTGCGGCGGTGTATATGGGTTCTTTCTCTCTACTGAGAAAGAATACACATACACACAAACGATGCAACAATTCAATTCCACAAATATACAAACATTTGTGTCTTAAATGAACAAGGCATGGTGTTAGGTGCTTTAGTGGTTATAAAAGTGCTAATGTTACAATATAGTATGGGAGACAAAGGAAGACCTATAGTAAAACAGAACTTTAATGGTGGTACCAAGGGTCAGCTAGCTCAGCAAGGTAGATCAAAGATCAAAAGAGGAGGCATTGGAGGCAAAATCAACCCAACAGCAGGGGAAAGGATGCACAGCACATATCCCCAGGGTACCCTCAAAAGACAGGATGAATAAACAAAGATGGGTCAATAAAGAGGTAAGTAGAAATCTTTTAAAATAGAATGCCTTCTCACTTAATGCTAATAAGATTTATTAAGAACATGTAAGGCGTGGTTCAGGCCTGTAATCCCAGCACTTTGGGAGGCCAAGGTGGGCAGATCACTTGAGTTCAGGAGTTCGAGACCAGCCTGGCCAACATGCAATACACCTTCTCTAATAAAAATACAAAATCACCCAGGTGTGATGGTGCCTACCTGTAATCCCAGCTACTTGGAAGGCTGAGGCAGAAGAATCGCTTGAACCTGGGGGGCGAGTGTTGCAGTGAGCCGAGATCATGCCACTGCACTCCAGCCTGGGTGAAAGCAAGACTCAGTTTTAAAACAAAACAAAAAAAGAAAAAAGAACTTGCAAGGTGCTTTAAGTACTTTTACCACATGTATTTGTTCCCATCCTTACAGTATTTTGTGCAAAAGTTACAGTATTGGTTTCAGTGAGGGGGAGCTTTTAAACTGTATTCGGATATACTCTGGAATTAACAGAAAATCACATTTTAATTTAAAAGAAATAGTGACACATCCATTCAAACAAGCAACCCTCACTGACACAAGCAGGAGACCCAGGACCCAGTTTCCCTGCATTAGATACCACAGCAATGTCTCACAGGCTGCTAGCACTGTTTTATGCAAACCCTGGAAT
>NW_022453389.1:0-1110 GCF_009761245.1 Sapajus apella
CATTCAATTTTGTACCCACTGTGCCTGCTCAGCTCTCAGGAATTCCCCTGTTGCCCTTTTCCTTCCTTATCAGGATCTAGTTAACAACATTCTGACAGTTCGACCACGGAGTGAGTACTGGGCAAACAGAGAGGTGCTCCCGGGAGTTCTTTCCAACATGGATACCTCCCCCTCGTGCCTGCTCACATCTGACTGTCCACCCTTACATTGCTTCCTCCGGAGTTGGGACCCAGAAATCTTTTGGTAGATGGGGCAGAGGTCATTCTCTGTAGCTACTTCCTGCTGAAAGGGGCCATCGAGGGTCTTCAGTGTCCTTCCTCCTTGCTTGCTGTCATGGTGAGGGGGTTTTGATGACTGTTGTTGTCTCTTGGAAGGTCTGACTTGTGGTGTCCAGAGGAAACTTTGGTTGTCCTTGAGGGAAAGAAAGAGGTTGACATCCCCACCACAAGATCATCTGAAGTCTGATGGTTTCTAGGTGGCAGCAAGTAAACTGAGAAGATTCAGAAAGCAAGGCTTCAAAAGGAGAAGGAAGATAGAGGCCAAGGGTCCCAGGAAAGGGAAGAGCTATGAGAATGAAGGCCAGGTGACACCCAGCAGAGCCAACCCTTAGTAGCCCTTTCCCAAAGGTGAGAGGCCTGGTTTATAAGATCTCTAATGTGCTCCTGGACCTGCCCAGATCTGTTAACAGAAAAATACAAGAAGTATATTAGAAAACTGAAAACCAAAGGAAGAGATACTGTGACTACCCTTTGACAAGTAGTTCTCCATTCTGCTATTTGAAGACAATGAGCTTGAGGTAGGAATCCTTAAGTCTTCTTTTGGATTCTATATTCTATTGAGACCTAAACTGTCATGAAACTTTCCATTGCAAGGTGATTCTAGCACTGGCATCATAGTATATGTGGCCAATGGGTCTGCCCCTTCACTAGAAGTTTGGTACGAAATCTGCTAGAATTTCCTTCTGTGAAGATTGCGAAAACAAACGCTGAGTGTTTATGCCCTGAGCACTGTCTGCACAGAGCTCCATCTTTCTGTGAGCAACATCTCTGAGTTCTGTCTTCCTTGGAAGTCCGTCTGCTCTAAGCTCAAGCTTGCTAGGAGCTCCCATCA
>NW_022453390.1:0-501 GCF_009761245.1 Sapajus apella
TTCTAAATGATAAGAGAAACGTCTCTTTCAAACTGCTCCACTGTGTGTTCGTTCACCTTCGGAAGTTGCATCTATATCTAGATTCTGCGAGTTAGAAAGACGTTTCTCCAACAAGCTGCGTTTAGATATTCCTGACTGAATGGGAGTATAGGGTTTAATGAGACTTATCTTGCTCTAAAAGAAACATGGAGCTATGTAACAGAATGATTGTCAAGGTGTATATTAAACTTACAGAGTTAAACAATTGTATTAATGGAGCAGTACACCAACCCTTTCTTTGGAGAATCCGGAAAGAGATATTTCTAGCTTTATACAGACTCTTAAGAATTAGCTTTAAGATCGCATCTAAATGATATGAGAAACGTCTCTTTCAAACTGCTCCACTGTGTGATCGTTCACCTTCGGAAGTTGCATCTATGTTTGGATTCTGCGAGTGAGAAAGACGTTTCTCCAAAAAGCTGCGTTTGGATATCCCTGAGTGAATGGCAGTATAGGGTTTAA
>NW_022453390.1:601-1110 GCF_009761245.1 Sapajus apella
ACACAGTGGAGCAGTTTGAAAGAGAAACGTCTCTTTCAAACTGCTCCACTGTGTGTTCGTTCACCTTCGGAAGTTGCATCTATATCTAGATTCTGCGAGTTAGAAAGAGGTTTCTCCAACAAGCTGCGTTTAGATATTCCTGACTGAATGGGAGTTTAGGGTTTAATGAGACATATCTTGCTCTAAAAGAAACATGGAGCTATGTAACAGAATGATTGTCAAGGTGTATATTAAACTTACAGAGTTAAACAATTGTGTGAATGTAGCACGTCACCAACCCTTTCTTTGGAGAATCTGGAAAGAGATATTTCCAGCTTTATACAGACTCTTAAGAAGTAGCATTAAGATCGCATCTAAATGATAAGGGAAACTTCTTTTTCAAACTGCTCCACTATGTGTTCGTTCGTCTTCAGAAGTTGCATCTATGTTTAGATTCTGCGAGTTAGAAAGACGTTTCTCCAAAAAGCTGCGTTTGGATATTCCGGAGTGAATGGGAGTATAGGGTTTAA
>NW_022453391.1:0-1110 GCF_009761245.1 Sapajus apella
TAAAGTTTATTCAATTAGGAAAAGAGGAAGTCAAGTTGTCTCTATTTGCAGATGACATGATTTTATATTTAGAAGACCCCATTGTCTCAGCCCAAAATCTCCTTAAGCCTATAAGCAACTTCAGCAAAGTCTCAGGATACAAATCAATGTGCAAAAATCGCAAGCATCCCTATACACCAATAACAGAAAAATAGAAGGCCAAATTATGAGCGTACTACCATTCACAATTGTTACAAAGAGAATACAATATCTAGGAATACAACTAACAAAGGAAAGGAAGGACATCTTCAAAGAGAACTACAAACCACTGCTCAAGAAAATGACAGAGGACACAGATGGAAAAACATTCAATACTCATGGTTAGGAAGAATCAATACTGTAAAACTGGCCATATTGCCCAAAGTAATTTGTGGTTTCTATTCTATCCCCAACAAGCTACCAGTGAACTTCTTCACAGAACTGGAGGAAAAAAAAAAAAAAACCTTCATCTGGAACCAAAAAGGAACTTGCATAGCCAAGACAATCCTAAGGGAAAAAAAAAAAAAAGCTGGAGGCATCATGATAACTGACTTCTTCAAACTATACTACAAGGCTACAGCAATCAAAACAGCATGATACTGGTACCCACACAGAGACATAGACACGTGGAACAGAACAGAGTCCTTGCAAGTAATGCCACACATCTACAACCATCTGATCTTTAACAAACCTGACAAAAACAAGCGATGGGGAAAGGATTCCTTGTTTAATAACAGGTGTTGGGAAAACTGGCTGTTTTCAGAAAACTGAAAGTAGACCCCTTCCTTACGCCTTATACAAAAATTAACTCCAGACATATTAAAGATTTAAACATGAGACCTAACACCATAAAAACCCTAGAAGAAAACCTAGGCAATACCATTCAGGACATACGCATAGGCAAGGACTTCATGACTAAAACACCAAAAGCAGTGGTAACAAAAGCCAAAATAGACATATGGGATCTAATTAATCTTAAGAGCTTCTGCACAGCAAAAGAAACACTCATGAGAATAAACTGGCAACCAACAGAATGGGAAAAAATTTTTGCAAGCTACTCATCTGAAAATGGGCTAATATCCAGAATGTACA
>NW_022453392.1:0-752 GCF_009761245.1 Sapajus apella
AAAAAAAAAAAAATTAGCTAGGCATAGTGGTACATGCCTGCAGTCCCAGCTACTCAAGAAATTGAGGCAGGAGAATTGCTTGAACCCAGAAGGCAGAGGTTGCAGTGAGCCAAGATCATGCCACTACACTCCAGCTTGGGCGACGGAGCAAGACTGCGTCTCAAAAAATTGTAAAATAAATGAATTAATTAAATAAGAAATGTGAAGTACTGGGCACAGTATATGGTAGTTCTGATCATCCTATTAGACATTGAGATGATAGCAACCAGCTGAGAAAAATGACCTTTATTAGTTGCCTAATCTTTTATTAATATTTTGGGAGCATAGCCACACATTTCACAGAGAATCTGCTAGTGACAAATCGTCTTATTTATCAAATATTTATTTAGGGCCTTCTGTGCACCAGGCCCCGTGCTGGACTCTGGGAAAACACAGGTGAATCTCTCTGTCCTCATGGAGCTTCCTACCTCCTGTAGGGAAATAGTGAAGACTTAACAAACATCTAGTTCCAACTGAGAAGGAATTTAGCAGGTGTTGTGATAGAGCCTAGGCAACCGGGGGAAAGGCCTGCTAAGTAGGGAATATACATTGGCTTGCAGGATGATGAGCCATTTCTGGGAAGGGAATTGTTGGGGAAGCATTTCAGGCAGACACGTAGAATATAGGGACTGAGGTGGAGAAAAGTTCCAGTTAGCAGGAGAGCACAATGGACAATGGAAAAGCTTTGAAGTTTTTTTTTTTTTTTTTTTTTT
>NW_022453392.1:852-1109 GCF_009761245.1 Sapajus apella
AAAAAAAAAAAAATTAGCTAGGCATAGTGGTACATGCCTGCAGTCCCAGCTACTCAAGAAATTGAGGCAGGAGAATTGCTTGAACCCAGAAGGCAGAGGTTGCAGTGAGCCAAGATCATGCCACTACACTCCAGCTTGGGCGACGGAGCAAGACTGCGTCTCAAAAAATTGTAAAATAAATGAATTAATTAAATAAGAAATGTGAAGTACTGGGCACAGTATATGGTAGTTCTGATCATCCTATTAGACATTGAGAT
>NW_022453393.1:0-1109 GCF_009761245.1 Sapajus apella
TGCCTTTTGGTCCGGGAGCTTGTCTCTTTTAGAGTTTGCACAAACACAAATAATCATCACAGGCTCTCAGGCCACGTGTCTTGGTTATGCAAAACAGTCCTCCAGCAGTGGATGTCTACATTGTGGAAGTGGAAGTTCCCAAAAGCCTTTTTTTTCTTTGAGACAGAGTCTCACTCAGTAGCCCAGGCTGGAGTGCAGTGGCAAGATCTCAGCTTACTGCAACATCTGCCTCCCGGGTCCCAGTTCAAGCAATTCTCCTGCCTCAGTCTCCTAAGTAGCAGAAGTTACAGGCATGTGCCACTGTGCCCAGCCAATTTTTGTATTTTTAGTAGAGACAGCATTTCACCATGTTGACCAGGCCGATCTTTAACTGTTGACCTTGTGATCTGCCTGTCTTGGCCTCCCAAAGTGCTGGGATTACAAGAGCGAGCCACTGTGTCCAGACTTTTTTAAAAAAAGAAATATAGAGAGACAGGGTCTCACTATGTTTCCCAGGCTGGTCTCAAACTCCTGGCCTCAAGAGATCCTCCTGCCTCAGCCTCCAAAAGTGCTGGGATTACAGGTGTGAGCCACTGAGCCTGTCTTTTTGTTGTTTTTAGACAGAGTCTTGCTCTGCAAGACAGGCTGGAGTGCAGTGGCATAATTACAGCTCACTGCAGCTTCAAATTCCGGGGCTCAAGTGATCCTCCTGCCTCAGCATCCTGAGGAGCTGGGACCACAGGCACGTACCACCAGAACCAGCCAATTAATTTTTTTTTTCTTCTAGAGACAAGATCTTGCTATACTGACAAGGCTGGTCTTGAACTCCTGATTTTCGATCCTCCTGCCTTCACCTCCCACCTTGAGGACCTCTTTTTCCAGGTTTGAAAATA
Source organism: Sapajus apella (assembly GCF_009761245.1). Classification (NCBI taxonomy): domain Eukaryota; kingdom Metazoa; phylum Chordata; class Mammalia; order Primates; family Cebidae; genus Sapajus; species Sapajus apella. The sequence goes on from NW_022453393.1 coordinate 873, forward strand.
GAATCCACGCTTTGAAAGGAGGAAGAAATGGGGAGCACAGAAAGCCAAGAAGCCAAGCAGGCTTGCCTGGATACACACTAAATCCCTTAAATTGGTTTTACTTCAGTGATACAGCTAATTAAGGGATTTTTTTAAAGTTGCTACTTGGCATGTGAATAGCTTCTTCCTCAGTAAATTTGAACATCAAGTGTCTATCTGTGATTGAACCAAGCAAATATTTTACACATAGGAAACCAT
>NW_022453394.1:0-1109 GCF_009761245.1 Sapajus apella
GTGATCCACCCGCCTCGGCCTCCCAAAGTGCTGGGATTACAGGCTTGAGCCACCGCGCCCGGCCCTAATTTGGCTTCTTAAATTGCTATGCAGATGACTCTACCACTTAAAATTGTGAGCTAATGTGGGTTTTTGTTTTCCTCTGATGAACGTTTAAACATCTGCGTGCATGCTGGACGTGCCAGAGGTCCTTTCTCTGCTTGTCCTTCTTGGTTACACTTAGAGACTTTGGCTTTCTGGTAAGGTGTGGAAGGCATGCATGATACAAGGCAAATTGCAGGCTGCAGTGTGGCACAGTGTCTGAGAAGTGCAGGCTGTAATGAAGTTAACTTTGCTTCTGTGTCTTCACCTTTCCCTGAAACTCCTGTGCATATCTGTTGCTTCTGAGAATAAAGAGGAGACTTCCATCCTTGAGGGAAACACACACACAACAGAAACAGTTTTAAAAACTAATCATCTAGCTTACATGAGAGCCAACACATTCAGTTTGCAAAGTTTAACTTCTAAGTTAATGAGTAGCTTTTCCACTTAGTCATTAATTTAGTAGCTTATGTTTAAGAAATTACAAATTTTAAAATCAGTGACTAAACATGTAATCATTTAGGCGTATGGCACCTGAAGGGAACGCTGCCAATATGCTAAAATACTGGATACAGATGCTTAAAAAACATAATGTAGCACTCTTAAAATGCATGTGCTGTTAGCATGTAACTTGGTGAGTAGTTTTGAGCTATATCTTTAGGAATGTGTATCTTGAATAGTTTAGGGCACCACTGCAGATGTGTGCGTGAGATGTATAAATGCCGAATGCTCTTCTCCCTTCCCTTAAATGAAAACAGATAGCTTCCTCCACCCCAACCCCCGGCTTTTTTTTTTTTTTTTTTTTGAAGTGGCCGCTTGCTTGCTTTCGTCGCCCAGGCTGGAATGCAGTGGCCCGATCTCAGCTCACTGCAACTTCGGCCTCCTGGATTTAAGTGATTCTCCTGCCTCAGCCTCCCAAGTAGTTGGGATTATAGGTGCCCACTAACACGCCTGGCTAATTTTTGTATTTTTTTAGTAGAGAGGGTTTTGCCATGTTTCCCAGGCTGGTCTTGAGCTCCTGGGTTCAA
>NW_022453395.1:0-530 GCF_009761245.1 Sapajus apella
TATGTTTCGATTCAGCGAGTTAGAAACAGGTTTGTTCTAAAAACTGCGTTTGGATATTCCTGAGTGAATGGTAGTATAGTGTGTAATGAGAAATATCTGTCTCTAAAACAAAAACGGATCTATGTAGCAGAATGATTGTCTAGGTGTATATTCAACTTACAGACATGTGAATGTAGCAGTTCAGAAACCCTTTCTTTGGAGAATCTTTAAAGAGATATTGCCAGTCATATACTGGCTCAAAAGAATTAGCGGTAAGATCGCGTCTAAACCAAAGGACAAACGTCTTTTTTCAAACTGCTCTGCTTTGTGTTCGTTCACCTTAAGAAGATGCATCTATTTTTAGATTCAGCGAGTTAGAAACACGTTTCTTCTAAAAGCTGCGTGTGGATATTCCTGAGTGAATGACAGTATATTGGGTAATGAAAATATCTGGCTCTAAAACAAAAACTGAGCTATGTTGCAGAATGATTGTCAAGGTGTATATTCAACTTACAGAGTTAAACAGACATGTGAATGTAGCAGTTCAGAAA
>NW_022453395.1:630-1109 GCF_009761245.1 Sapajus apella
AGGTGTATATTCAACTTACAGACATGTGAATGTAGCAGTTCAGAAACGCTTTCTTTGGAGAATCTTTAAAGAGATATTGGCAGTCATATACAGGCTCAAAAGAATTAGCAGTAAGATCGCGTCTAAACCAAAGGACAAACGTCTTTTTCAAACTGCTCTGCTTTGCGTTCGTTCACCTTAAGAAGTTGCATCTATGTTTAGATTCAGCGAGTTAGAAACACGTTTCTTCTAAAAGCTGCGTGTGGATATTCCTGAGTGAATGACAGTATATTGGGTAATGAAAATATCTGGCTCTAAAACAGAAACTGAGCTATGTTGCAGAATGATTGTCAAGGTGTATATTCAACTTACAGAGTTAAACAGACATGTGAATGTAGGAGTTCAGAAACCCTTTCTTTGGAGAATCTGGAAAGAGATATTCCCAGCCATATGCAGACTCATAAGAATTAGCTTTATGATCGCGTCTAAATCACAGGAGA
>NW_022453396.1:0-1109 GCF_009761245.1 Sapajus apella
CTATAATCAGAATTTACTGGTGTTTTCAGGCCTCAAAGTGACTTGGGAAAATAAGAACTAGATGGAAGATCAGAGAGATGTAGACAACCATCAATTGGCCTTAGATTTCCATTTGATGGTGACTGGGTCACTCATTCTTCCAACTATCCTATATCAGTTTCCAAAAATGCCCAGCTCAGCTGAACACGTGAGGTTCCAGGTTTCCATGGAAGCCTGGAATTTTGAACAGCAAATATATAGGACGGGACCCTGTGGCATCTGCCTGGATTTGCTTTTCTGAGATCACCCACCCACAACCCTTGGGAGGTTGTCAAAACTCAGAGCTGGGCCTTCACTGGGAAGAGTTGTTGGTTCCAGAAAAGTTTCTTCCTCCTATTTAGGCCCAGTTTTGAGAGTTTTGGTGTGAGGACTGCATGAGGCCAAGATCCCAAGCCCTGTGTTCACACAAGGTGACACTGAAGGGCCTTCTAGCTCCAGATCCCCTGGTGTGGATGCCTGTGGCCTCCCCTGGTGTGGATGCCTGGGGCCTAAGTTGCACCATTAGTCTGGGTGTTCTTTGTGAGCGATGCCTCCGTCATTCTTTCCAGATCCTCTGTGCATTCAGATCTGTATCTCAGAGCCTACGTCCAAGGAACCCGAACTAAGATGGCTAGCTGTCACCAAAATGACCCACTGTAGGCCTGAGGTGGCCACTATACAGTGAGATTCACCAGCAAATTTCCTAAATTTCTACTGTGTACATCCAAATGCCCAATATATGTGAGCATTCCTTGTATTCTTATAAAATGAAAAGGGAGGCTGACATGCCAGGTGGTCTGAGTCCTGAAGGAGAGGTGGAGTCAGATCCTCCTGCAAGAAATCCATGGGAAGGAGAGCAGCCTCACCCCACGCAGGGACCAGAGACGCACCCACAGGTGGAGCTGCAGGATGGATGATGCCCTCCTCCACCCTCCACATCCTGCAAAAACCATCACTCTTTTCACCCCTCCTTCAGATGATCAAAGCTCGCACCGACCAAGACACCACAGCTCAGCCTTGTCAATCGGATGCCTTCAAATCTCAATCAGCCACACAATCTCAACATAAAGTGTCTCCCAAAAATAATAATA
>NW_022453397.1:0-1109 GCF_009761245.1 Sapajus apella
TTGAAAATAATCCTCGTGAAAATTATCGTGAGTTACAGCTTGAGCTGTAACTCACGATAATTTTCACGAGGATTATTTTCAAGATTTGATTTTCTGATTGTATATATATGTACAATTGTCCTGAAACCCAATTTAGAGCTTAAATTTATGCACGTTTCATTTGGCATTATGTCTATCCTGGATTCTTTCATCTATTTCAAAAGTTATCATGTTTGTCCACAAATAACAATGTGTTCATTCAGGTCATTGATAAAAAATGTTAGATTTAGTAGAACCAAGGTGATATTGCAACATGTTCTATGTAAGATAATCTGACTTGAAAATCTTCACATGCTTTCAACAAAAAGAAGCAGATTTAATGTGGCATGAGCCATCGCTCTTGTGGTTCATCAGATCGTTGGAGCCTTTTCTAAGGGTGAATGATCTTTCGTGTTTACTGATTCCTCCAGATGTTTCCTGGGTATCAAGGCAGTGGGTTAATTTGTAGTTTTTATAATCTGGAGACGGCCACATCATTTGACTATTTGCAAAATTTTGATGCTCTGGAATTTTGCTAGAATTTTCCACAGGTTATTGCTCTAAGATTCTGCTTACGCTTCCCACAGTATGATTATTTGTGGCTGAGATAATTGCACTTATTTGAAGAACTTGTGGGGTTTTTTTTTGGTACACGCTCATAGATGACCTCAAGTTCAGCTCCCTTTTAAAAATAGCCAATATTTACACTATGTTTTTTAATTGCTAAAAACTAGTGCATATTTTTTAAGATCCATTTTTCTTGATACTATACCATAAAGTTTTGACTGATGAAGATGACATTATCTTCTTCCCACCCTTTGTCATGAAAGAAATCATTTTTGATGGGAAGAAGTGATAGGTTTGGTGTGTGTGTCTTTCAACAAACTAATATCTTTCACTTCAGTAGAGCAGTGTGTCCTAACTCTTCCCATGACAGCCAAGTAGAATTAGATGCATTAAAACTCATCAGAAGAAAGTTAGGATTACAATATAAAATGTTTACATATGTATGAAAACATTAAATACGTGCCTTATAAAGGACTAAGTCAAATAAGAATTGAATGAGGTGACTTTTTAGAAATCATTATTTT
>NW_022453398.1:0-821 GCF_009761245.1 Sapajus apella
GGTAACATGAGTGAAACTCCGTCTCAAAAAAAAAAAAAAAACGGAAGTTCTCCATAGGATGCAGCAGCACTGTGGTGACAAAGATACCCACTTAAACCATGACTTACTAACCAGTGACTGCCGGTATGGAATGGAAGATAGATGACCACACAGGCCGGGCGCGGTGGCTCAAGCCTGTAATCCCAGCACTTTGGGAGGCCGAGGCAGGCGGATCATGAGGTCAAGAGATCGAGACCATCCTGGTCAACATGGTGAAACCCCGTCTCCACTAAAATAGAAAAATTAGCTGGGTGTGGTGGCGCGCGCCTGCAGTCCCAGCTACTGGGGAGGCTAAGGCAGGAGAATCGCTTGAACTCCGGAGGTGGGGGCTGCAGTGAGCTGAGATCACGCCACTGCACTCCAGCCTGGCGACAGCCTGTGACTCTGTCTCAAAAAAAAAAAAAGGTACCCACTTACACCATGATGTAATAACCCATAACTGCTGATATGGAATGGGAGATAGAGACCCACTTAAATCATGACTTATTAACTCATGACTGTTGATACAGAAAAGTGAATAACTGTCTCCACTTGTAGCAAAAGCTTTTCTTCTTTAGGGCTTTTTTTTTTTTTTTTTTGACAGAGTTTCAATCTTGTTGCCTAGGCTGGAGTGCAGTGACTCGATCTTGGTTCACTGCAACCTCCGTACCCTGGTAGAGACAGGGGTTTCTCTATTTTGGTCAGGCGGGTCTCAAACTTCTGACCTCGGGTGATCCGCCTGCCTTGACCTTCCTCCCAAAGTGCTGGGATTACGGGCATGAGCCACCGTGCCCTGCTTGCTT
>NW_022453398.1:921-1109 GCF_009761245.1 Sapajus apella
TTTTGAGATGGAGTTTCACTCTTGTTACCCAGGCTGGAGTGCAATGGTGCGATCTCGGCTCACCGCAACCTCCGCCTCCTGGGTTCAGGCAATTCTCCTGCCTCAGCCTCCTGAGTCGCTGGGATTACAGGCATGCGCCACCATGCCCAGCTAATTTTTTGTATTTTTAGTAGAGACGGGGTTTCCCC
>NW_022453399.1:0-1109 GCF_009761245.1 Sapajus apella
ATGGAGAGGGTTACATTCAAGACAGAACATGCACACACACGAGTAGGACTGGGGTGTGTTCCTGGACACAACAGTGAAGTTGAGACCTCTGGAATCAGGAACGGGTTCAAATCCTAACTCTAATGCTTGTGAGTGTCATCTTGGGTCAAGTCCCCTCCCTAACGTCCAATTCCCTTGTCTGCAAAATGAGAACAGAGTTGTCCTCATTTTGCATGTTTGCTTATTACATTTAATTATTTTCCTAATCTTCATTTTAGCCTCATGAGGGTTGTCAGACTTAGCAAATCATCATACAGATGCCCAGTTACATTTGCAGACAAAGAGTGAAGAAGGTTTTAGTCTAAGTTTCGTGCATTATTTGGGACATACACTGAGAGTCCGAAACTCACACTTCACTGGATTTCCTGTGTTTTCTCTGGCAACCCTGCTCCCCACCAACGTGGTGCTTTTGGGATAGTTATATTCCCCTGCTCAGCTTTCATTTCTATATCAGGAAAATGTGGAAGTAGAAGTTAGAATACCTGATTTTCAAGTTGCTGTGACTTTCTGAGTCCTTCACAGGTTACTTGGCCCCATTCTCTCCACAAGCCCCACCCCAACTCCAGTCTGCATGCCTCAGTTTCTCCTCTCAGTCCTTAGGAATACTATTTTTTTTTTTTTGAGATGGAGTCTCACTCTGTTACCCAGGCTGGAGTGCAGTGCCACGATTCTGGCTCACTGCAACCTCTGCTTCCCAACCAATTCTCCTGTCTCAGCCTCCTGAGTAGCTGGGATTACAGGCATGTGTCACTATGCCTGGCTACTTTTGTATTATTAATACAGACAAGGTTTCATCATGTTGCCAGGCTGGTGTCGAACTCCCGGCCTCAAGTGATCTACCCGCCTCAGCCTCCCTAAGTACTGGGATTACAGGTTTGGACCACCCCACCCAGGTCAAAAAAATAGAACACTATTTTCTAATCTTGGGTCAGTTTGTTTCCTTTATGCAGCAATGGCGCCGCCTGGTGGCTGCATGGAGAAGTGCCCTGAGGGTAAGCCTCCCACAGCAGGGGTTGGAAAAGCATTCAAAGGAATCTGACAGATGATCATATCTCTCTGGGGAAAAATGC
>NW_022453400.1:0-1109 GCF_009761245.1 Sapajus apella
AAAAAAAAAAAAAAAAAAAAAAAAAAAAGACTGTAAATTCCATCACAAGATTCCAACCGTCTCCCCTAGGCTGGCCCCTGCTTCAGTGTCTCCAAGGAGTCCATGTATATGTGTGTATATGCATGTGCATATATGTGTGTGTATGTGTATATGTAGGTGCGTGTATATGTATGTGTGTACATGTGTATATATGTGTGTACATGTGTATGTGTGTACGTGTGTATACATGTGTACATGTATATACATGTATATGTGTATGTATATGTTTTGTTGTTGCCTACAGAACAGACAAACACAACCACAAAATATTCCACTGAAAATTCTTTTGACTGCAAGTGCTGTGGAATGGCTTAAGGAGCACCCCCATGCCCAAAAAGCATTTTGCCTGAAGGGTTTTGGAAGCTTACTGAAAGTTACTTTTAGGAGCTGTTTGCAAATGCAGGTTTATGGAGGTTCACACCCAAATTACTGAGAACCACGACCCCACGCCACTCCCCATTCCATCCCCCAGTACAGAAGGGTTCTCAGATCCTGGTTCTGTATAGATTACAGGGGTTTCAAGCCCGGCTCACACCCTGCGCTGACCACCCAGTACATGCAGATGAAGACGTGACCCCTGCCCTGGAAGAATCTTCGTTCAGTCACTGACACATAAATTGGGGATTATAGCTGCTGTGATGAGTTGTAACCAAGATGCCAGCTGTGAGCTAATAGATCTGCTGCATCAGCGTCTAGATTCTGTGAAAACCTCACCCTACCTCCACTCCAGTTACAAGGGCAGAGAGCCTGCCTTTGAACAAGTTCCCCTTCTCTCCATACACAAATGTGTTAAACTTCATATGTGTGTGTATATGTGGATGTGTGTGCATGTGTGTATGTGTACATGCCTGCATGTGTGTATATATGTATACGTGTATATGTGTGTATGTATATGTGTGCATATGCATGTGCATATATGTGTGTGTATATGTAGGTGTGTGTATATGTATGTGTGTACATGTGTATATATGTGTGTACATGTGTATGTGTGTATGTGTGTATACATGTGTATATGTATATGTGTATGTATATGTTTTGTTGTTGCCTACAGAACAGATAAACACAACCAC
>NW_022453401.1:0-1109 GCF_009761245.1 Sapajus apella
TTTTTTTTGAAGTTTCAACATAGTTTTTTTAAAAACCATCCATTTATTTCATGTATGAAAAGGTGTAGTGTTATTCCCCAACATAGTAGCCACTGGCAACATGTGGCTATGACCATTTCAAGTGTGGCTAGTCCAAACTGAGATGTTCCTTAAAAATAAAATACACCCCAGTGTGTAGTGCTCCCCTCCCTGTGTCCATGTGTTCTCATTGTTTAACACCCGCCAATGAGTGAGAACATGCGGTGGGGGTCAGTTGGGGGGAAATAGGGGAGGGACGGTGGGGGGTGGGAAGCTGGGGAGAGATAGCAAGGGGAGAAATGCCAGATGTAGGTGATGGGGAGGAAGGCAGCAAATCACACTGCCACGTGTGTTCCTATGCAACAATTTTGCATGTTCTTCACATGTACCCCAAAACCTAAAATGCAATAAAATAAATAAATGGGAAAAAAAAAAGTTAATGCAAATAAAAAAAAAATAAAAAATAAAATAAAATAAAATACACATGAGCTTTCAGAAAATTAGTACAAAAAACGATCAGATATATCCTTAGTATCTTCTTATATTGATTACATGTTGAAGTTATAGTTTGGATATGTTAAATAACATATATTAGTAAAATTTATTTTACCTGTTTCTATTTATTTTTTTACATATCCACCAGAAAATGTAAAAGTATACTTCCTAAACATTCTATTTCTAATGAACAGCACCAGCATAGACTACATATTCTTTGAACTATAAATAATTAGTAACTCCAATCAAAATTTTGATGTGACTTATTTTTCTGAAAAGCCTAAAAGATATCCTAAACAGATAAGTTTGTTATTTTGACCAACCTAACTGACAAAATTAGCCAAAAGAAAAATAAAAGTGAAGTAAAGCCAAGGTCAGTAAGAAACACAAACATGGGAAGTTATGTAAAAAAAATAGGTAAATTGAGTGATTTTCCACTGGTCCCATCATTCAAATAGCTAAACCATTTGCCTATACTAAGATTCCATTTAACAAAAAACTTTCCTTTCTCGTACTCTGTTTCCAGTGTATTTGTCGCTTAAAGTTCTATTCACATGAAATTTGATGAAATCCCCAGCAGACCACAAGATTGGTAA
>NW_022453402.1:0-1109 GCF_009761245.1 Sapajus apella
AAGAAACCAGCGCAAAAAGGATGAAAACACCCGAAACCAGAACACCTCTCCTCCTAAAAGGGATCACAACTCCTCACCAGCAAGGGAACAAAGTCGGAGGGAGAACGAGTGTGATGAAATGACAGAATCAGACTTCAGAAGGTGGGTAGTAAGAAACTTCTGTGAACTTAAAGAACATGTTCTAACCAAATGCCAGGAAACTAAGAACCTTGAAAAAAGATTTGACGAAATGCTAACAAGAATGGACAAAATAGAAAGGAATATAAGTGAATTGATGGAGCTGAAAAACGCAACACGAGAATTTCGTGAAGCATGCACAAGTATCAACAGCCGAATTGACCAAGCAGAAGAAAGGATATCAGAGGTCGAAGATCAACTCAATGAAATAAAACGGGAAGGCAAGACTGGAGAAAAAAGGGTAAAAAGGAATGAACAAAGTCTCCAAGAAATGTGGGACTATGTGAAAAGACCTAATCTACGTTTGATAGCCGTACCCGAATGCGACAAAGAGAATGAATCCAAGCTGGAAAATACTCTTCAGGATATTATCCAGGAAAGCTTCCCCAACCTAGAAAGGCAGGCAAACATTCAAGTCCAGGAAATACAGAGAACACCACAAAGATATTCGTCAAGAAGAGCAACCCCAAGGCACATAATCGTCAGATTCACCAGGGTTGAAATGAAGGAGAAAATACTAAGGGCAGCCAGAGAGAAAGGTCGGGTTACCCATAAAGGGAAGCCCATCAGACTCACAGCAGATCTCTCAGCAGAAACCCTACAAGCCAGAAGAGAATGGGGGCCAATATTCAACATCCTTAAAGAAAAGAACTTTCAACCCAGAATCTCCTATCCAGCCAAACTAAGCTTCATAAGTGAAGGAAAACTAAAATCCTTTGGGAACATGCAAGTACTCAGAGATTTCGTCACCACCAGGCAATCTCTACAAGAGCTCCTGAAAGAGGCTCTACACATATAAAGGAACAACAAGTACCAGCTCAACTAAAGGGCAAAACAGCCAGCTAGCACCAAAATGGCAGTATCAAATTCACACATAACAATATTAACCCTAAATGTAAATGGACTAAATGCCCCAATCAAAAGACACAGAC
>NW_022453403.1:0-1109 GCF_009761245.1 Sapajus apella
GATATTCCTGACTGAATTGGAGCATAGGGTTTAATGAGAAATATCTGGCCCTAAAAGAAAAACGGAGGTAAATAGCAGAATGATTGTCGAGGTGTATATTAAACTTACAGAGTGAAACGATTGTGTGAATGTAGCAGTTAAATAACCCTTTCTTTGCAGAATCTGGAAAGAGATATTCCCAGCCATATACAGACTCTTAAGAATTAGCTTTAAGATCACATCTAAATCATACGAGAAACGTCTCTTTCAAACTGCTCCACTGTGAGTTGGTTCACCTTCGGAAGTTGCATCTATGTTTAGATTCAGCTAGTTAGAAGCACTTTTCTCCAAAAAGCCGTGTTTGGATATTCCTGAGTGAAAGGGAGTATAGGGTGTAATGAGAAATATCGGGCTCTAAAACAATAGCGGAGCTATGTAGCAGAATGATTGTCAAGGTGTACATTAAACTTACAGAGTTAAACAATTGTGTGAATGTAGCAGTTCACTAACACTTTCTTTGGAGAATCCGGTAAGAGATATTTGCAGCTATATACAGGCTCTTAAGAATTAGCTTTAAGATCGCATCAAAATCACAGGAGAAACGTCTCTTTCAAACTGCTCCGCTGAATTTCGTTCACGTTTGGAAGGTGCATCTATGTTTAGATTCAGCGAGTTAGAAACACGTTTCTCCAAATAGCGGCGTTTGGATATCCCTGAGTGAATGGGAGTATAGGGTGTAATGAGAAATATCGGGCTGTAAAACAAAAACGGAGCTATGTAGCACAATGATTGTCAAGGTGTATATTCAACTTAGCGAGTTAAACAGATATGTGAATGTAGCAGTTCAGAAAACCTTTCTTTGGAGAATCTGGAAAGAGATGTTTCCAGCCATATACAGGCTCATAAGGATTAGCGCTTTGATAGCGTGTAAACCACAGGGGAGTCGTCTCTTTGAAACTGTTCTCTTATGTGTTCGTTCACCTTCAGAAGTTGCATCTATGTTTAGATGTAGCGAGTTAGAAACACGTTTCTTCTAAAAGCTGCGTTTGGATATTCCTGAGTGAATGGGAATAATGGGTGTAGTGAGAAATATCTGGCTCTAAAACAAAAGCAGAGCTATGTAGCAGAAT
>NW_022453404.1:0-1108 GCF_009761245.1 Sapajus apella
AATCTACATTCCTCTCTTTCCCTTCTCTCTTTCTCTTCTCTAATTTTCTCCCTCCCTTCCTCCCTCCCTCCTTCTTTTCTTTTCTTTCTTTTCCTTTCTTTCCTTTTTTTCTTTCTTTCTGAGACAGGTCTCTCTCTGTTACCCAGGCTGGAGTGCAGGGGCACAATCTTGGCTCACTACATCCTCTGCTTCCTGGGTTCAAGCAATTATCTTGCCTCAACCTTCCAAGTAGCTGGGATTAGAGGGGTGGAAGAGATTTTTAGAAGAGATGGAGTTTCATCATGTTGGCCAGTTTGGTCTTGAACTCCTGGCCACAAGTGATCCAACCACCTCAACCTTCCAAAGTGCTGGAATTACAGGCATGAGCCACTTTGCCTGGCATAAAAGTGTCTTTTTTTTTTTTTTTTGACACAGGGTCTCACTCTGTCACCCAGCCTGGAGTGCAGTGGTGATGTCTCGGTTCACTGCAACCTCTGCTTCCTTGATTCAAGGGATTCTCCTGCCTCAGCCTCCATTTTAGCTGGAACTACAGGTGCCTGGCACCACACCCAGCTAATTTTTGTATTTTTAATAGAGATGGGCTTTCACCATGTTGGCCATGCTGGTCTTGAACTCCTGGCCTCTAGTGTTCTACCCACCTCTGGGGATTACAGGCATGAGCCACTGCTCCTTGATGGTCCAGGCTTACCTATACCCTGTCCCAGTCATTGGATCAGAAGTTTCTCAAAGGATAAATTTCAGTGGGAAGTAGTACGTAGCAACAAAGCTCTATTGAAACACACACACACACACACACACACACACACACACACACACACACACTCTACTTTTAAACACCAGTGGGTTTCTTCTTTTCCTTCACCAGTTCTGTATTTTTATCTCCTTTCTTCCAGAGTTAGAACCCTTGTCCCTACCCCAGCAACATAAATGATGAATGCTGAATCCTACAATATACACTAAATGCTTTTGGAATTATAGTAACAATACCCCAGCTAAAAACAAACTTTCTAAGTGATGTGTGAGATTGTTTTCTACAGTTCTTTGTGTCCTTGGAGTGTACAATGACAGCACTGTGTTAAACATTTCTTGTATTATTTTTTCTTCTTCT
>NW_022453405.1:0-1108 GCF_009761245.1 Sapajus apella
AGTATTTGGAGTATTTGGGTACACCAAATAATACCCATTAAACTGTCTGTCATTACTTGCCATTGAACGAGAGGCTTTTCAATGAGACGAGGCTTCCTCTAATAGTGTGTCTCCTACAGGTAGCAGTGTAAGTAAGTACTGGCATAAATGTGAATTAAATCATCCTTCTAAAAACTAGACATGGTTAAAATTAAACACATTTTCTCTTCTTTCCCTTAAGCCTCACACCATGCCTGCATGCCCATCATTTTTGTGACACATCAAAACTTGAAAAACTTTTTAAAATTCCCTTTTTTTATCCCTAGCAAACAAATGCATAAAAATTCCTTTTTCTTATTCGCTCCATCTATGTAGAATATTAGTAAGTTATTGTAATCTGGTTTTCACAAAATATAATCTTTAACTTTGAGCATCTGAATATTTTCTGGATTCCCCCATCAGGGCTCTATCATTTACCAGCTTTGTGGCTTGCAGGAGACCATGCAGCATTTCTAAGCCTCTGTTTCTTCATCTACAGTGTGGGTTTATGGTGGGGATTAAATGAGTTCATATAGAAAAACCTGGCAAGTCGTAAGCTCTCAATAACTGTTCATCACGGCCACTACCATTACTACTACTGCTAATGTTACTGCAGTTTTTGTGACCAGCCTCCGGATGGATCCTAAATCCATCAGTAACAATCACTTTCCTTAAAAAAGACCATTCTCAGGCCAGATGTCTCCAAATGACTACCAACTGTTTGTAATATCATGGCTTAATTGCTTCCAAATGATGACTGAGTATGCTCTTCACTGGTTGCCTGTTGTCTGCCCATTCTGTCTTCCTAGCTCATTACTAGAGAACCCACCCTTCCCATTGGCCCGGGGCAATCCAGGTGTACATCTCTCATCTGAGTATAATTATTAATACCCTCCCTTTCACTCTTGAAAGTGTCCTGGTGTGGGTGTTACTTGTATCTCATTTGCTTAGACTTTCTGCTCTAGGTGGAAAAACCATCACACGCAGTTCACTTGCTCTCACCTTCAAGTCATTTCCCTCCTCTGGAATGCTGTTCATACACAGCTGCCAAATTGTGAACTTTCTCTCCTTCAATATCCCACTGAGACTC
>NW_022453406.1:0-1108 GCF_009761245.1 Sapajus apella
GAGTTAATGAGAGTATAGCATGTAATGAGAAATATCTGGCTTTAAAAAAAAACGGAGTTATGTAGCAGAACGGTTGTCAAGGTGTATATTCAACATACAGGGTTAAACAGACGTGTGAATGTAGCAGTTCAGAAACCCTTTCTTTGGAGAAGCAGGAAAGAGATATTTCCAGCCACATACAGGATCTTAAGAATTAGCGGTAAGATCGCGTCTAAATCACAGGAGAAACGCCTTTTCAAACTTCTCTGCTGTGTGTTCGTTCATCTTAGGAAGTTGCATCTATGTTGAGATTCAGCGAGTTATAAACACGTTTCTTCTAAAAGCTGCGTTTGGATATTCCTGAGTCAATGGGAGTATACAATGTAATGAGAAATATCTGGCTCTATAACAAAAATGGGGCTATGCAGCAGAATGATTGTCAAGGTGTATATTCTACTTAAAGAGTTAAACAGATGTGTGAAGGTACTAGTTGAGAAACCATTTCTTTGGAGAGTTTGGAAAGATATATTACCGGCCATGTACAGGGTCATAAGTATTAGTGGTAAGACCGAATCTAAACTACAGGAGAAACGTCTGTTTCAAACTTTTCTCCTGTGTGTTCGTTCAACTTAGGAAGTTGCATCTATGATTTGAGTCAGCGAGTTAGAAACACGTTTCTTCAAAAAGCTGCGTTTGGATATTCCTGAGTGAATGGGAGTATAGGATGTAATGAGAAATATCTGGGTGTAAAACAAAAACGGAGCTATGTAGCAGAATGATTCTCAAGGTGTATATTCAACTTACAGAGATAAACAGATGTGTGAATGTAGCGGTTCAGAAACCCTTCTTTGGAGAATCTGGAAACATATGTTTCCCGCCATATAGAGGCACATAAGAATTAGAGCAAATATCGTGTCCAAACTACAGGAGAAACGTCTGCTTTAAAATCCTCTGCTGTGTGTTCGTTCAACTTAGGGAGTTGCATCTATGATTGGATTCAGCGAGTTAGAAACACGTTTCTTCTAAAAGCTGCGTGTGGATATTCCTGAGTCAATAGGAGTATAGGATGTAATGAGAAATATCTGGCTCTAAAACAAAAACGGAGCTATGTAGCAGAATGATTGTCAAG
>NW_022453407.1:0-1108 GCF_009761245.1 Sapajus apella
TCCAGCCATGCCTGTTTGTTTACAGGTGGTCTGGGGAAGGCTGCCGTCTGGCAACGATAGCACAGTTAAGTCCTTGGCACGGAAAAGAGTTACCAAGGCTGATAATATTGACAAACGCCTGGCCCTTTAGAGGAACAGCTCACAGTTTGAGGGCTGTCTGGCAGGACCCGAGGTTCTGGGTCAATCCTTCCTCACTCACTGGTGTGCCTGTAGAGAGGGGGTGCCACAGTGCCTCCCGAGGGCCTTGGGTGTCAGTTTTCCGTGTGTTTGCTTCACAGTCACTCGTCGCATCTGCTGAGGTCTCAGGCCTGAGACGGGCCTGCTGCAGAAGCAATTGCTCCTCAGCAGTGGGAACTCGGTGGAGCTGAGCTGCCAGCCACCTGGAGCGGGTCTGTGGAGATCACTGCCTGGGTCAAGGGTGGTGTGGGGCTGGTGTCCTGGACCACATCCTGTTGGGTCCCAGCTACCACAGGTACTGACTTCCTCCCACAAAGAAATCAGAGCCAACAGCTGCAGCAGCTCACCCCGTACATGCCGAGCCCCTTCCACATGCATGTAACAGAGGGTGCCTGCTGGGTCTGCACCAGGCTGTGGGGAGAAGGCCTTGGTGGCTAAGTTTAATGAGTGGCTGCCTGGCCCAGGAGCGGCCAAGGAGTCCTAGGAGGTGTGGCTTCAGCATCCCCTCTGTGAGTGTCTCTCTGATGATTGGAGTGGAGGGCACCCCCAGGAGGTGCTGCCTGAATAAGGGACTCAAATCCCATCAATGAGGGCCCTCCTGGGAATTGTCAATGGCTGAGCCCTGGGACAGAAGAACGCTGCCCTCAGCTGAGTAGCAGCAGGCCCCTGGACGTGGCCATCATGGGGCTGAAGTGCACACGCACTGTCTCCTGCATTGCAGATGCCCCATTCTGGGGAGGTGAGGGAGATGGGAGGCCAAGCTGAAGACACTGAGACCAGACTCCAGGCAGGTAGGGCTGGTGTGGGGTGGGACCTGACCACTGGGTCAGGTCCCAGGAACCAGACTAAGGTCAAGGTTCCCTTAGGCTGGAGGAAGGGCTGGAACACTGACGGGGCTCTGGATGCCTGGCCCATGGGGCTCATTGTGTGG
>NW_022453408.1:0-1108 GCF_009761245.1 Sapajus apella
GATTGTACAGCTTGACAACCATTCTGCTAGATAGCTGCGTTTTTGTTTTAGAGCAAGATACTTCTCATTACAGCCTACAGTCTCAATGACTCTGGAATATCCAAATGTAGCTTTTAGAAGAAACGTTTTTCTAACTCGCTGAATCTAAACATAGATGCAACTTCAAAAGGTGAACGAACACAAAGCAGAGCAGTTTGAAGTAGATGTTTCTCTTGTGTTTTAAACGCAGTCTTACTTCTACCGTCTTATATGCCTGCATATCTGGACATATCTGTTTCCAGATTCTACAAAGAAAGGATTTCTGTACTGCTGCACACAGACATCAGTTTAACTCTGTAAGATGATTGTACAGCTTGACAACAATTCTGCTAGATAGCTGTAATTTTGTTTTAGAACAAGATATTTCTCTTTACAGCCTATAGTCTCATTCACTATGGAATATCCAAAAGCGCCTTTTAGAATAAACGTGTTTCTAACTCGCTGAATCTAAACAAAGATGGAACTTACTAAGGTGAGCGAAACACAAAGCAGAGAAGTTTGAACTATACGATTCTCCTTTATTTTAAAAGCAGCCTTACTGCTAGTTCTTATATGCATTTATAAGGCTGGAAATATCTGTTTACAGATAATCCAAAGAAAGGATTTCTGTTCTGCTGCACACAGACATCAGTTTAACTCTGTAAGCTGATTGTTCAGCTTGACAACCGTTCTGCTATAAAGTTGCATTTTTCTTTTAGAGCAAGATATTTCTCTTTACAGCCTTTAGTCTCAGTCACTCTGGAATATCCAAACGCAGCTTGTAGAAGAAACGTGATTCTAATTCGCTGAATCTAAACATAGATACAACTTCCTAAGCTGAACGACAACAAAGCATAGCAGTTTGAGCTCGACCTTTCTCCTGTGTTTTAAACGCAGTCTTACTGCTGGTTCACATATGCCTGTTTGGCTGGAAATAGCTGTTTCCAGATTCTCCAAAGAAAGGATATCCAAACTGCTGCGCCCACACATCAGTTTAACTCTGTAAGTTGATTGTACAGCTTGACAACCATTCTGCTCGATAGCTGCTACATTGTTTTAGAGGAAAATATTTCTCATTACAGCCTACAGT
>NW_022453409.1:0-1108 GCF_009761245.1 Sapajus apella
CCCATTGTCTCAGCCCAAAATCTCCTTAAGCCTATAAGCAACTTCAACAAAGTCTCAGGATACAAAATCAATGTGCAAAAATCACAAGCATTCCTATACACAAATAACAGACAAATAGAAGGCCAAATTATGAGCGTACTACCATTCACAATTGTTACAAAGAGAATAAAATACTTAGGAATACAACTAACAAAGAACAGGAAGGACATCTTCAAGGAGAACTACAAACCACTGCTCAAGAAAATGAGAGAGGACGCAGATGGAAAAACATTCAATGCTCATGGTTAGGAAGGATCAATACTGTAAAACTGGCCATATTGCCCAAAGTAATTTGTGGTTTCTATTCTATCCCCATCAAGCTACAGGTGAACTTCTTCACAGAACTGGAGGAAAAAAAAAAAAAACAAACTTCATCTGGAACCAAAAAGGAACTTGCATAGCCAAGACAATCCTAAGGGCGGCGGGGGGGAAAAAGGCTGGAGGCATCATGATAACTGACTTCAAATTATAACATAAGGCTGCAGTAATCAAAACAGCATGATACTGGTACCCACACAGATATATAGACACATGGAACAGAACAGAGTCCTTGGAAGTAATGCCACACATCTACAACCATCTGATATTTGACAAACCTGACAAAAACAAGCAATGGGGAAAGGATTCCCTGTTTAATAACAGGTGTTGGGAAAACTGGCTGTTTTCAGAAAACTGAAATTAGACCCCTTCCTTACACCTTATACAAAAATTAACTCCAGACATATTAAAGATTTAAACATAAGACCTAACACCATAAAAACCCTAGAAGAAAACCTAGGCAATACCATTCAGGACATACGCATAGGCAAGGACTTCATGACCAAAACACCAAAAGCAGTGGTAACAAAAGCCAAAATAGACATATGAGATCTAATTAATCTTAAGAGCTTCTGCACAGCAAAAGAAACACTCATGAGAATAAACCGGCAACCAACAGAATGGGAAAAATTTTTTGCAAGCTACACATCTGAAAATGGGCTAATATCCAGAATGTACAAAAAACTACAACGAATTTACAAGAAAAAAACAATCCCATCAAAAAGTGGGTGAAGGCTATGCACATTTTTCA
>NW_022453410.1:0-1108 GCF_009761245.1 Sapajus apella
ATCTGTGTTGAGATTCAGTGAGTAAGAAAAAGGTTTCTTCTAAAATCAGCGTTTGAATATTCCTGAGTGAATGGGAGTATAGGGTGTAATGAGAAATATTTGGCTCTAAAACAAAAACAGAGCTATCCAGCAGAATGATTCTCAAGGTGTATATTCACCTTACAGAGGTAAAGAGAGGTGAGAATGTAGCAGTGCAGAAAGCATTTCTTTGGAGAACATAGAAAGAGCTATTTCCAGCCATATACAGGCACTGAAGAATTAGCGGTAATATCACGTCTGAACCACAGAAGAAACGTTTCTTTCAAACTGCTCTGCTGTGTGTTCGTTCACCTTTCCTAGTTGCATCTATGTTTAGGTTTATCGAGTTAGAAACACGTTTCTTCTAAAAGTTGCGTTTGGATATTCCTGAGTGAATGGGAATATAGGGTGTAATGAGACATATCTAGCTCTAAAACAAAAACGGAGCTATGTAGCAGAATGATTGTCAACAAGTATGTTCAACATACAGAGATAAACAGGTGTGTGAATGTAGCAGTTCAGAAACACTTTCTTTTGAGAATCTAGAAAGTGATGTTTCCAGCCACATACAGGCGCCTTAGAATTAGTGGTAATATTGCATCTAAACCACAGGAGAAACGTCTCTTACAAACTGCTCTGCTGTGTCTTCGTTCACCTTAGGTAGTGCCATCTATGTTTAGATTCAGCGAGTTAGAAACACTTTTCTTCTGAAAGCTGCATTAGGATATTCCTGAGTGAACTGTAGTAAAGGATGTAATGAGAAACATCTGGCTGTAAAGCAAAAACGGAGCTATCTAGCAGAATGATTGTCAAGGTGTATATTCAACTGACAGAATTAAATAGATGTGTGAATGTAGCAGATCAGAAACCCTTTCTTCGGAGAATATAGAAAGAGATATTTAAAGCCTTATACAGGCACATAAGAATTAGTGGTAGATCGCGTCTAATCCACAGGAGAAACGTCTCTTGCAAACTGCTCTGCTGGGTGTTCTTTCACCTTAGGAAGTTGCATCTATGCTTAGATTCCGAGTCTTAGAATCAGGTTTCTTCTAAAAGCTGCGTTTGGATATTCCTGAGTGAAAGGGAGTAT
>NW_022453411.1:0-1108 GCF_009761245.1 Sapajus apella
CGACTCAGGAGGCCAGCTAAGGTGGGAGGATCACCTGAGCCCAGGGAAGTCAAGTCTGCAGGGAACCATGATGGTACTGCTGTACTCCAGCCTGAGCAACAGAGTGGGATCCTGTCTCAAAAAAATTAAAAAGAACCTGTAAGCTACTCACTTGGAGTACTGGGGTTTTTAATAGTTAGCTTTCATCCTGTCTCTTTGTTTTTTTAAAAAAATTGTTCTTTCCTTTTTTTTTTTTTAGCTCACTAAAGTTCTTCAAGGATATGGCTACAACAAACTCATCTTGGCAATATCTGTAATTGTAACTGTAATTGTGACAATGTTCATCCTAATTTTCTGTGTCATCGTGGTAAGGACAATAATTAATTCAGGTTTTCAGAATGCAATCCTGTCTTTGTGTAAATTGAGAACCCACAAACTGAAAATCAAAACCACTTTCCCACCCACTACTACTTGACATTCTCCTTCAGTTGTTTAAGGCTGAGGTATGCTTTGTTCTTTTACTATAATGCATATTCCAGGATTTTTAAAGAATCGTCACTTCCAGGAGATTTCTGTCAATTGAAATTAAGTTAATTCCACTAGACTATTTTAAGAAATTAAGTTGATATAATAGCAAAATTTCTCCCACCCAAACTATGTCAACAATTGAATGTACTCTGCCGCTAATTTATTTCCTTATTGTTGAAATGAAGAGAAATGTATAATCTCTACCCTCACAGAGCTGTCATCACGCTGGAGAGGAAGGACAAGGCAAAAGAGAGAAGTCTCGTCTTGTAGACTTACTAGACTCACATATTGTCTTCCTTCTCCAGTGTGCAGGGCGTTGTCTAAATAGGTCCAGTTAAAGCACTACAGGGTAGCCATCTTTTAAAAAAGTAGTTGGCCACTTATTTAAGTTCACAGGGGAGGGGGAATATCTCCCCTCCAGCCCTCCTGAGCCCAGGCCCTCTGTGATATGTGTCACCATTTCTCGGACACCATATGAGACATTCCTCCTCGGATTAGGGATGCTCAATCTGCATTACAGATCTAAAGCCTACATCTGGCTACTCTGGGGCAAGTCCTGTTTATAGCACCCATTCCCAGAGCTTGCCTCTGTTTGCCTTTT
>NW_022453412.1:0-1108 GCF_009761245.1 Sapajus apella
AATTTCAAAGTGCTGATTTGTCCTAGTGCACTGAACCAAGCTGAGTGTGGGGCCTTGTTTGTGGGCTGCACTGAAGTGGGCCTTACTATGTGTTATCCAGGTGAGATAAGAATGGTGTGGCAGGTCAGCTGGACACAGTGGCTCACGCCTGTAATCCCAGCACTTTGGGAGGCTGAGGCGGGTGGATCGCCTGAGATCAGAAGTTTGAGACCAGCCTGACCAACATGGTGAAACCCCATCTCTACTAAAAATACAAAAATTAGCCGGCCACGGTGGTGGGCGCCTGTAATCCCAGCTACTCCTGAGGCTGAGGCAGGAGAATCGCTTGAACCCAGGAGGCAGAGGTTGCAGTGAGCCAAGATCGCACCATTGCACTACAGCCTGGGTGATAGAGTGAGACTCCGTATCACGAAAAACGAAAAAAGAATGGCCCAGCAGGATGATTCCTTAGGAACTTTAGTCCCTTAGTCCCCACGTCAGAGAAACCTGGGTGTCTTGAGGAGAGCAGAGGCCAGGAGACTCACCTCCCTCCTCAGAAATCTCCCCTACTCTGGGGAAGCATGCACAAAATTTGGCAAAAACTTGTCAAACAAAAAAATACAGCGTCTGTTACAGAACATTTGTCATCCACCATCTGCATCACCGCTTCCATTTTGTATCTGCATGGTGCCAGTTTTCTCTTTTTGAGAAATACTTTCTAAAAATTGATCTTTTGTTTCTAAACAGGTGAAAGATAACATTTTCAAACACTCAATTCACTGCCCATCTGTGCAGCGAACAATTGGTTGCATTCATTGGTCTAGAGAATACCCACAACTGTAAAAGTTTTCTCCACACTGATATTTGTCCTGGGGATTGAAGCCAAATTATTGACCTAGTTTTAGCAAATCTAGAACAACAGCTTTTGGCTTAAGAAATATTTCCATGTTTTGGCCGGGGGTGGTGGCTCACGCCTATAATCCTAGCACTTTGGGAGGCCGAGGCGGGTGGATCACGAGGTCAAGAGATCGAGACCACCCTGGTCAACATGGTGAAACCCCGTCTCTACTAAAAATACAAAAATTAGCTGGGATTACAGGCACACGCCACCATGCCCAGCTAATTTTTG
>NW_022453413.1:0-1108 GCF_009761245.1 Sapajus apella
TTGAAAATAATGCAACACGAACTTTGCACATAGTTTATTTTACATTTATGGAGTATACCTTCAGGAGAAAATTCCTCAAAATTGGATGTCTGGTTTAAATGCATTTGCAAGGTTGTGAGATTGTGCCAAATTCCCCTTCATGGCGTTGAGCCTTTTTACATTTCCACCAGCAATATATGAATGCAGCTTTCCTTACAGCCAAACCAAAGAAAGTTTTGCCATGTTTTTGGAATTTTCCTCAATAGGAGAAACAGTAGAGCTGTCATTTGCCTTTCTCTTATGAGTGAACAGCTGTTTAAAAATCACCTGCATTTCTTTTTCTGTGACTGGTCTATTTACCGCTTTATCATCTACTTTGAGATTCACTTGATTTTCTCAAGTCAGCCTCTTTCAGGTCATTGTTACTCTTCTCTTCGCTGTTGGTTCTCACCTGAACTACTCCACCAGCCTCCGAGCTGCTCTTCCTGTTCTTCCTACTGTAATACCTGTGCCTGTATTACAGTATATTCACATGGAGCCACTGCTCAGTCTTTTTCTTAGAGAATTAACAGTAATCCCTGGGCTATAATCCTCCAGAGGTTTTCCATATCAACTGAAGTCCATCTTCTCTGTGAGTGCTCACTACGTGAAAAAGGCCTTCACCCACCTTATTCATCCCAGCATCCTTTCACTCCGCTGCAGCTACCCTTGTGTCTTTCTGTCCTTTGCCTAAAATAACTTTGTTTCTATTTCAGGAATTCCAAAGCAGATATCCGTCCTGGAAGCCCTCTCCCATCATCCTCACAAGGTTCCCTTCACTTTTTTATTTTTAAAAATTAATAAGATGGGGTGTCTCTGTGTTGGCCAGGCTGGTCTTAAACTTCCAGCCTCAAGGAATCCCCTCATCCTGGCTTTCCAAAGTGCTGGGACAAAAGGTGGGAGCCCCTACACCCAGCCCATTTCACTTTTAAGACTGTTCACATGTCACTTAAAGAGAACATCTAGCTCTTACCCCCAACTCTCCATAAAACTGCCCTCCTCTTTAATCCATCACCCTGTTTTACTTTCTTCCCAGCACGTCGCCACCTGTCATTCTTGACTATTCATGTGCTATCTGCCCTTACCTCCC
>NW_022453414.1:0-1108 GCF_009761245.1 Sapajus apella
TTTTCTTTTCTTTTCTTTTTTGAGACAGGATCTTACTCTGTTCACCCAGGCTGGAATGCAGTGGTGTGATCACTGTTGGCTGCAGCTTTGACCTCCCAGGCACAAGTGATCCTCCCAAGTAGCTGGGACTACAGGCGTGCGCCACCATGCCTGGCTAAGTTTTTGTATTTTTGGTACAGACGAGGTTTTGCTATGTTGCTTAGGCTGGAATCACCCGTGTGAGCCACTGCGCCCAGCCTACGAGAATTTTTAAACTTACAGGTTGCTCTTCTGATTTCACTGGAACACAACAGAAAGTAGTTTCTTTATGGTGTGAGATGAACACCTACAATTGAAGTAGCTTTTATAGTGTGTTTTTGCTATTGTTTATGACTGGGAAAAGTAAGTAGGAATGCAGGGATTGCCTTTTTCTCCTGTTTACATTCAACTTGGTTAATGCTGCTGAAGGCTTAGTTTGTAAGTTGTTGGACCGTGCATCCATGGAGCTCGTTGACTTTGTGCTGCCCTGATGGCTGATGGTCTTGAAACCCTCACATTCTTTGGAGTAGTGGGGTGGCTGGCTAGCCACATGGGGAAGATGTGTACACCTGTGGATGGGGCCATCACATACTGCAGGGTTAGCTGGACCTACCTTACTGCTTACTTGGCTGGGTGCAGCAGCTCACACCTGTAACCCCAGCACTTTGGGAGGCTGAGGTAGGCAGATCACTTGAGGTCAGGAGTTCAAGATCAGCCTGATCAACATGGTGAAACTCTGTCTCTACTAAAAATATGAAAATTATCTGGGCATGGTGGCCTGTGACTGTAATCCCAGCCACTTGGGAGGCTGAGGCAGGAGAATTGCTGAAACCTGGGAGGTAGAGGTTGCGGAGAGCTGAGATCATGCGCCACTGCACTCCAGCCCAGGTGACAGAGCGAGACTCCGTCACACACACACACACACAGAAATATATGTAAAAAGAAATAAATTGCTCACCTGGTCATAGATCGGAAAACATTTTTTTTAAGCGCGTTTTAAAGACTTTAGAAAGTACTTACTAATCCAGAAAGTTCTTGGTGGGAGGAATTTGAAACTTTGTTTTGTCTCACTCCTCACTGTTAGCCCTCT
>NW_022453415.1:0-1107 GCF_009761245.1 Sapajus apella
CTATGTTGTGCAGGCTGGTCTCAAGCGATCTTTCCACCTCAGCCTCCAAAAACACTGGGATACAGGGACAAGCCAGCAATCCTGGTTCTGCTGCTGCATTTTGGCTGCCTTGGTGCACAGGAGGCATGAGCTGGGGGGCAGAATCTGCTCCTGGACCTTTCCCAGGCCTGCACCCAGACTGACCCCTGGGCTGCAGGAGGCAGGTGTGGAGAGAATGCAGTGAGCAGAGCCGGCTAGTCAGTGATGGAGACCCAGGCTGGGACTAGGAGATGGAGCTCCAACCCTCAGCCTAGTGGCCCTGCCAACCCCTTGAAAGAAAGAAATAAATGACCTAGTCTCAGGTATTCCTCTGGAGCAACGCAAAACAGACAGATACAGCCTCCATGCTTGGTGTCCACTGGACCTGACCACTTGGGGAAGGGCTGTTCTTGACTCTGCCATTAACATACAGACTACAACAGAGTTGTTCCCCTGCTCTGCCTCAGTTTACCTCTCTCAGCTGAGCAGAGTAGGGATAATTGCTTCTCATGTGGGCCACAGGACAAAATAAAGCCCTGAGTCCCATAGGAAGGTAGGTGGGCCGTGTCCAAGGGTAGACAGACCTGGGGACTTCCCGGCTAATCTGGGGAAGCTGACAGTCCAGATTCATCAGGGACAGCACGTAGTGTAGGTGATGCGCTGGACAGAAGTGGAGAGGGGACATGGGAGCCGTGGTGTCAGGTCTCGGGCTGCCAATGTGGTACCTGCCCTGGTCGTGGGCAGACCACGCTGCTCCACCCTGCCACATGTGGCCTCTAATTCTAAGGCATCCGAGTTCCAGGCCAGGACTGGAGCCACACTCCCTTTGGGG
Organism: Sapajus apella; assembly: GCF_009761245.1. Taxonomy (NCBI): domain Eukaryota; kingdom Metazoa; phylum Chordata; class Mammalia; order Primates; family Cebidae; genus Sapajus; species Sapajus apella. The sequence goes on from NW_022453415.1 coordinate 851, forward strand.
ACAAGGGACACAGTCCACACAGACTTCATCTGTGCTTTGGGAAAGGCAGCTGCACAAATGAACAGGAGGGGCCCTGCTGGAGAGTAGGAACGGGCCTGGACTGCTCAGACCTGCCTCTGTGACAGGTTGGTCCCAGCTTCCGGTCAGACTCCTGAGAAGAAAGCTCACTCAGCCAGGGAGTGGGGGGCGTGGCCTGCAGGGTCCCTGTAATCTGTAGCCCCTCCCACCCAAGTGAGCTCCAGAAAAAAGATGCAGAA
>NW_022453416.1:0-1107 GCF_009761245.1 Sapajus apella
AACTGATTTGTGTGTGCAGGAGTTCAGAAATCTTTTCTTTGGAGAATCTGGAAACTTATATTTACAGACATATACAGGTCTATAAGAAATAGCAGTAAGACTGCGTTTAAAACACAGGAGAAACGTCTAGTTCAAACTGTTCTGCTTTGTGTTCGCTCACGTTAGGAAGTTGCCTCTATGTTCAGATTCAGGGATTAGAAACACGTTTCTTCTAAAAGCTGCGTTTGGATATTCCAGAGTGACTGAGAGTATAGGCTTTAATGAGAAATATATTGATCTAAACCAAAAACGCAGCTATCTAGCAGACGGGTTGTTAAGCTGTAGAATCAACTTACAGAGTTGAAGTGATGTGTGTGTGCAACATTTCAGAAATTTTTCTTTGGACAATCTGGAAACAGTTATTTCCAGACATATACAGGCATATGAGAACAAGCAGGAAGACTGCGTTTAAAACACAGGAGAAATGTCTCGTACATACAACTCTGCCTTTTGTTCGTTCACCTTAGGAAGTTGCATCTATGTTTAGAATCAGCGAGCTGGAAACACGTTTCTTCTATAAGCTCTGTTTGGTTATTCCAGAGTGACTGAGACTATAGGGTGTAATGAGAAATATCTTGCTATAAAACAAAAACGCAGCTATTTAACAGAATGATTGTCAAGCTGTACAATCTTCTTACAGAGTTAAACTGACGTGTGTGTGCAGTATTTCAGAAATCCTTTCGTTGGAGAATCTGGAAACAGGTATTTCCTGCCATTTATAGGCTTATAAGAACTAGCTGTAAGACTGCGTTTAAAACACAGGAGAAACATCTAGTTCTAACTGCTCTGCTTTGTGTTCGTTCACCTTAGGAAGTTGCATTTATGTTTAGATTCAGCGAGTTAGAAACACGTTTCTTCTAAAAGCAGCGTTTGGATATTCCAGTGTGAAAGAGCCTCTAGGCCGTAATCAGAAACAACTTGCTCTAAAACAAAAAAGCAGCTATCTAGCAGAATGGTTGTCAAGCTGTACAATCAACTTACAGAGTTAAACTGATGTGTGTTTGCAGCAGTTCAGAAATCCTTTGCTTCGAGAATCTGGAAACAGATATTTCCAGCCATATACAGGCA
>NW_022453417.1:0-1107 GCF_009761245.1 Sapajus apella
TATGCCTATGTCCTAAATGGTATTGCCTCAGTTTTCTTCTAGGCTTTTTATGATGTTAGATCTTATGTTTAAATCTTTAATCCACCTGGAGTTAATTTTTTTTATAAGGTGTAAGGAAGGGTCCAATTTCAGCTTTCTGCATATGGCTAGCCAGTTTTCCCAACACCATTTATTAAATAGGGAATGCTTTCCCTATTGCTTGTTTTTGTCAGGTTTGTCAGAGATCAGATGGTTATAGATGTGTGGCATTACTTCTGAGGTGTCTGTTCTGTTCCATTGGTCTTTATCTCTGTTTTGGTACCAGTACCATGCTGTTTTGATCACTGTAGCCTTGTAGCATAGTTTGAAGTCAGGTAGCGTGATGCCTCCAGCTTTGTTCTTTTTGCTTAGGATTGTCTTGGCTATGTGGGCTCTCTTTTGGTTCCATACGAAGTTTAAGGTGATTTTTTCCAGTTCTGTGAAGAGGGTCATAGGTAGCTTGATGGGGATAATGTTGAATCTGTAAATTACTTTGGGCAGCACGACCATTTTCACCATATTGATTCTTCCTAACCATGAGCATGGATTGTTTCTCCATCTGTTTGTGTCCCTTCTTATTTCCTTGAGCAGTGGTTTGCAGTTTGCCTTGAAGAGGTCCTTTACATGCTTCGTTAGTAGTATTCCTAGGTATTTTATTCTCTTTGTAGCAATTGTGAATGGCAGTTTATTTTTGATTTGGCTCTCTCCAAGTCTTTTATTAGTGTATAGGAATGCTTGTGTGTGTGTGTGTCTCTGTTGTATACTTGTGAAAGTTGCGGCCTAGGCTTTCTACTGAATCTGTGCTATGCTGGGCGGATGTAGCGTCACACTTCTTGCTGTAGTGTTTGGTTGGAGTAGAATGGTCATTATCTAGAAGTTTTCTGTACCGCTGGACTATCTTTGTCCTGAACCTTCATCTAGACAGAGCAGACTTTTATTGGAACATTTTCGTCTGCACCTGTTTGTGTTTAGAGGATGCCAGTTTCTTCAGCTCTAAGTCTGGACATGTAAAGAAAAAAATACTGAGAGGAACAGCTATTATGTTATTTCTAGGATGCCAATATTCTTAGGTGGTCTGTCTTCTTTCTA
>NW_022453418.1:0-1107 GCF_009761245.1 Sapajus apella
GGTGGTGGTGGTGGTGGTAGTAGTAAGGGCTAACATTTAGTGCTAGCTGTGTGCTAAGAATTGTTTAAAGTCATTTAATCCTCACAACAACCTTATGAAGCATGGTTATCTCGGAAGGTTTACTTCTACCTCTGGACCATGCAACTCCAATGATTGGCTCACAGCCCCGTGGAGGGGAAGAGACCCTATTTAGTTAGCCAGGTCCAGTGAAAAAACCCTAACAACTACCGGCCCACAGTCATCACATACAAATCACTGTCACTTGAGAGTCCTTTCTGATATCTCAATTCCTCTAAGCGAAGGCTTAAATAATTCAAAGTATAAGCATAATTTCCACAGTACTAGTCCTTTAAATTATAATATGTAGGTTTTATTTTCCTATTTCAGAGGGTAGATAATCTTGCAATTTACTCAGAGGCAACAAATTTGCCCATGTATCCAAATTATGATCTTATACTTCATTAGGAAAATTCCAACTAGTAGGGAAACTGGGCTCTTTATTCTAATTGCCACCACATCAACTCTACTAAGTTTAACAAGTAAACACTGGTAGCTGTGTGGAACAGGGCTATGTAACTGACTAGCTATGGGAAGCACCCAAAATAGAATACCCTGAGCATTAGAGAGGCAAGGGTTCAAATCCCAGCTCAGACATTTACACTTACTAGCTGTATGACCTTGGGCAATTTACTTACCCTCTCTGTGCCCAGTTTCCTCTTCCATAAAATGAAGAAAAAATAATCATTGAAATGAATTTATGTAAAGAACCTAGCACAGTGCTTGCCACAAAATAGGAGCTCAGAAGACAGAAGTCATTATTATAGGATGAGTTTTTGTGGCATCATGGCTAAGGTTGTGGAAGGATGAAAGAGCCGTTCCCACTGTCCTACTCGCCTTCTAAATCAGGGGTGTTCCATCTTTTGGCTTCCCTGAGCCACACTGAAAGAAGAATTGTCATGGACCACACATAAAATATACTAACACTAATGATAACTAATGAGCTAAAAAAAATTACCAAAAAAATCTCATAATGTTTTCAGAAAGTTTACAAATTTGTGTTGGGCCACATTTTAAGCCATCCTGGGTTGCATGTGGCCCATGGGCCCT
>NW_022453419.1:0-1107 GCF_009761245.1 Sapajus apella
TTTTGTTTTAGAGACAGATATTTCTCATTACTCCCTATACTCCCATTCACTCAGGAATATCCAAAGCCGCTTTTAGAAGAAACGTGTTTCTAACTCTCTAAATCGAAACATAGATGGAACTTCCTAAGGTCAACGAACACACAGTAGAGCAGTTTGAAAGAGACGTTTCTCCTGTGGTTTAGACGCGATGTTAAAGCTAATTCGTGTGAGCCTACATAAGGCCGGAAATGTCTCTTCCCAGATTCTCGAAAGAAAGTGTTTCTGATCTGCTACATTTACACATCTGTTTAACTCTGTCAGTTGAATATAGACTTTGACAATCATTCTGCTATACAGATCCGTTTTTGTTTTAGAGCCAGATATATCTGATTACACCCTATACTACCATTCACTCAAGAATATCGAAACACAGCTTTTCGAAGAAGAGAGTTTCTAACTCTCCTAATGGAAACATAGACGCAACTTCTTAAGGTCAACGAACACACAGCAGAGCAGTTTGAAAGAGACGTTTCTCCTGTGGTTTCAACGCGATCTTACCGCTAATTCATATGATCCTGTATATGGCTGGAAAAATCTCTTTCCAGATTCTCCAAAGAATGGTTTTCTGAACTGCTACATACACACATCTGTTTAACACTCTAAGTCGAATATGTACCTTGATAAACATTCTGCTTCATAGCTCCGTTTTTGTTTTAGAGCCAGATATTTCTCATTACACCGTATACTCCCATTCACTCAAGAATATCGAAATGCAGCTTTTAGAAGAAACGAGTTTCTAACTCGCCTATTCGAAACATAGATGCAAATTCCTAGGGTCAAAGAACACACAGCAGAGCAGTTTGAAAGAGACGTTTCTCCTGTGGTTTCGATGCGACCTTAAAGCTAATTCTTATGAGCCTATATATGGCTGGAAATATCTCTTTCCAGATTCTCGAAAGAAAGTGTTTCTGAACTGCTACATTCACACGTCTGTTTACCTCTGTAAGTTGAGTTTACACCTTGAAAATCATTCTACAACGTAGCTCACTTTTTGTTTTAGAGCCAGACATTTGTCATTATGCCGTATACTCCCATTCACTCAGGAATATCCAAACGCAGCTTTTAGAA
>NW_022453420.1:0-1107 GCF_009761245.1 Sapajus apella
CTCACACAGCTCTTGGGTTTCGGCAGGTCCAGCCTTCAGAGGGGAGCGGATCTCCTCCTGGGCCCGGGCATGCCCTCCCTGGCTGGGCATGTGGACTAGGGATGCAGGGGGCTCACGGGGCAGCGCCCACCCGGTCTCACCGCAGCTCCTGCTATGTGCATTCTGGCCTCTCTGCAGCGGTGTGAGGGTCCTGTGGTTACATGAGGGGAGAAACAAGAGGGAGCACTGGGGCCCTGAGGTCTCAAGTCGCACCCAATCCAAACCACCCAGCCGGAAGGGTAGCAGGAAGCAAACAGGGGGCATCTGGGTTGAACTGTATCCCCCACAACAACAACACAAGATATATTGAAGTGCTCAGTACCTCGTGATGAGACAGGATCATCACAGAGGTAATCAGGCTAAAATGAAGAAACGAGGCTGGGCTTTAATCGAAGGTGACTGGAGTCCTATACACAGGGGAAACGTGGGCACAGGCAGACACACAGTCAGTCGCCATGCAGACATCCGGGGAGGAGTGTCAAAGACTGCTGGCAAAGCACCAGAAGCAGGGGGCGAGGCCTAGAACAGACCCGCCCTCACAGCCTTCAGAAGGAACGAACCCTCCCGACACCCTGACGCGAACTGCAGCCTCCAGAACCAGGAGACAGTGAATACCTGTCGCTGAAACTACCCCGTCTTCAGCACTTTGTCACCACAGCCCCAGGAATCTCACACAGAGGGTAAGTGGAATCCAGCCCCTGTGGCCGCTCCCTGGCCCCAAAAGGACCCTGACTTCGAGGGGAACTTTCTCCTCCAAGTGGCCACACCTGCAGCAGCAGGACGTGTGCAATCGTAGTGGTGAACACGTGACCGAACACCATGTGTTTTCACGTGCTTGTCCATGTAACCCTCTTCAGGATAACCGTTATTTTCACTTTTGCAGGTAAGGCCCAGAGAGGCAGAGTAACTGGCCAAGGTCACACAGCTAGTATATCTTGAAGCCAAGATTGATACCCACAATCTTATCCACTAATCTGGGGACAGTGCAGACTAGTGAATCCTGGGATTGGAGGCCGACTGAGATAGAGCCCCAGAGAGGGTTGGGTGGAGGAGCTTGAGGCTGGGGAT
>NW_022453421.1:0-1107 GCF_009761245.1 Sapajus apella
AGCTGGGTTTTCCTTGTTGCAATTTTAGAAGGTGATTCATGGAAAACCAGAGAATGAGTGTGTGTGGACATGAGTGAGGGGAACAGTGGCTATGTGTGGCAGTTTCTGACCAGGGTGTCTCTGTGTTTGCAGGTGTCCAGTGTGAGGTGCAACTGGTGGAGTCTGGGGGTGGCTTGGTCCAGCCTGGGGGGTCCCTGAGACTCTCCTGTGCGGCCTCTGGATTCACCTTCAGCAGCTATGGCATGGATTGGGTCCGCCAGGCTCCAGGGAAGGGGCTGGAGTGGGTCGCATACATTAGTTATAATGGGGGTAGCACATACTACGCAGACTCCGTGAAGGGCCGATTCACCATCTCCAGAGACAACGCCAAGAACTCGCTGTATGTGCAGATGAGCAGCCTGAGAGCCGAGGACACGGCCGTGTATTACTGTGCGAGAGACACAGTGAGGGGAGGCCCCTGTGAGCCCGGACACAAACCTCCTGCGGGGGCCCCGAGACCGCCAGGGGGCGCCCGGACGCTGTGCACGGGGCTGTCTCGGGGCAGGTGCAGGTGCTGCTAAGGGCTGGCTTCCTGCCATGGCCTGGGGCTGCCTCCTTGTCACATTTCCCCAGGGAACCTCCCAGATTTACAATTCTGTACTAACATCTGATGTCTCTAAAGGCAACACTTCTTTTCCTTTCTCTTTCTTTGTTTTTGTAGCAGGAGGACACATTCTCACCTCTCCAGAAGACACAGTGTCACCTTGGGGGCAGAAATAATCCTTTCCTGGTCAACAGGATGAGAGCCCCGAGGAATCACATGGAAACATGGGGAGTGTTTTCCAATTAGGCTCAGGACAGAGACCTCCATGGGAATCTCTGATTAGAACAGGCTTTGAGTTCTGACAGGAGCCAAGCGAGAGGCTCACCCAGGGTCAGGACTTAAAAACTAACGTTTTTCACAGCTATCCCCTCTCATCTTGTAAAACTGTGACCATCTCACTCAGACCGATTCAGCTGTCCCTCTTTCTGCTAATCCATTTTCCTTCTCTGTAGACTTGATTCTCATGGTTCCCTTTCTTTCTTCTCTTCCCTGAAAATAGAGGATGTGTTTTCTGTAGTCAAAAT
>NW_022453422.1:0-1107 GCF_009761245.1 Sapajus apella
AAAAAAAAAAAAATAGCCAAAATGATTTTTTAAATGAAACTTCACATGTTGATAGTAGAATTCACATAGAAGAGCAAAACGTCAATATTGGCCAAGGCAATTTTGAAGAATCATAAATTTGCAGTCTCTCCTTCAGAAATCTTTTTATTATTAAAAAGCTAAAGTAATTAACACAATATGATATTACCAATAAAAAAAACAGTTAAATGGGGATCAGACCCGGACCTGCACCACCTCAAGATGTAAAGTGTAACACGGGGGTCGGGGAGGGCAGTGTGGGCCTGTGAGACCTGTGGGTGTCCGCATCGTGCAGCTCCCCCCAAGCCAGTTCCATAGTGGTCTGCTCCAGTTGCTGCCTGTGGATTCGGGTTCCAGAACAAAGGCCACCTGTTCTCCAGTGCCCTCCACCGCCCCAGCCCCTGTCCACAGCCCACCCCCCAGCTGGTTCCGCAGTGGTCTGCTCCAGTTTCAGACTGAATGCTACTGATTCCAAGTTCTGGGGTTGCTGCGGCGACCACCAGAACAGCCTTGGCGCTATGTAGGAGCCTGGAGTTACTCCTCAGCCTTACTTGGGGCTGGTCATGGAGAAGGTACCCAGGATTCTGGCGGCTCTGCTGGAAAGTATGGTATCAAATTCTAATGGTTTTCCATGGGAATTAGTGATATGGGCAGGTGTTATTGGATTTGTTGCTATTCCCCTTTTTTTCTGGAGAAGTTGTAGATCAGTCAGGAGTCAGCGATATCTGGGAAGAGAGAAAAAGGTAGCTGCAGAGCTTTCTAAGCAAATTAAAGAAAAATGTGAACTGCTTGATAAATTTAGTTTTCTACAGAAAAGCTATGAAGACTATGAAAGAGAGTCATCTTTACAGGACGTGAGCTTTGAGAAGCAGGCAGCAGAAGCACAGAATTTGGAGGAAACCTGTGAAAAGCTGAACAGGTCCGTTTCTGATATGGAGGATGAAATACCGTATCTAAAAAAAGAGTTACAAGAGGAGAAATACATACATTCTAGACAACATCAGTTGATGAAGGATATTTCAGAAATCAGACAGTCTCTGGAAGATCTGTCAAAATCCCTGAAATCACGTGTAGCTGAAGCCAAAACGC
>NW_022453423.1:0-1107 GCF_009761245.1 Sapajus apella
CCTCCCAAAGTGCTGGGATTACAGGCGTGAGCCACCGCGCACGGCCTCTATGTTTATTTTTTATTCATTTATTTTTTTTTTTATTATAGAGGTGAAGTCTCACGCTATGTTGCCCAGGCTGGTCTCAAACTCCTGGGCTCAAGCAATCCTTTCACTTCGGGCTTCCAAAGTGCTGGGATCACAGGTGTGAGCCACCGCATCTGGCTGCATTATATCCTTACTATGTAAAGATGTATAGGCCAGGCACGGTGGCTCACACCTGCAATTTCAGCCCTTTGGGAGGCCAAAAGCAGGCGCATTGCTTGAGGTCAGGAGACCAGCTGGCCAATGCAGTGAAACCCTGTCTCTGCTAAAAATACAAAAATTAGCCATGCCTGTAATCCCAGCTACTTGGGAGGCTGAGGCAGGAGACTAGCTTGAACCCAGGAGGTGGAGGTTGCAGTGAGCCGAGATGGTGCCATTGCACTCCAGCATGGGTGACAGAGTGAGACTTTATCTCAAAAAAAAGAAAAAGGAAAAAAAGAAAGGCTGGGCACAGTGCTTCATGTTTGTAATCCCAGCACTTTGGGAGCCTGAGGTGGGCAGATCACCTGAGATCAGGAGTTCAAGACTACGCTGGCCAACATGAAGAAACCCCATCTCTACTAAAAATACAAAAATTAGCCACGCATGGAGGCGTGCACCTATAATCCCAGCTACTCGGGAGGCTGAGGCAGGAGAATCGCTTGAACCCAGGAGGCAGAGGTTGCCGTGATCTTGCCACTGCAGTGAGCCAAGATCTTGCCACTGCACTCCAGCCTGGGCAACAGAGCAAGACTCTGTCTCAAAAAAAAAATACATATTTTTTTCTTTATTTTTAATTTTTTTTTAGAGTTGGGATTTCACTATGTTGGCCAGGCTGGTCTTGAACTCCTAACCTCAGATGATCCACCCGCCTCGGCCTTCCAAAGTACTGGGATTACAGGCATGAGCCACCATGCCCGGCCATGTTTTAGCTAAATAGAAAACTGAGCAAAGGATATGGGCAATTTATTTATTTATTTATTTATTTATTTTATTATTATTTTTTTTTGAGACGGAGTTTCGCTTTTGTTACCCAGGCTGGAG
>NW_022453424.1:0-1107 GCF_009761245.1 Sapajus apella
GCCAATATCATACTGAATGGGCAAAAACTGGAAGCATTCCCCTTGAAATGTGGCACCAGACAAGGATGCCCGCTCTCACCACTGCTATTCAATATAGTATTAGAAGTTCTAGCCAGAGCAATCAGGCAAGAAAAAGAAATAAAGGGCATTCAAATAGGAAAGGAGGAAGTCAAATTGTCTCTATTTGCAGACGACATGATTGTATATCTAGAAGACCCCATCGTCTCAGCCCCAAACCTCCTGAAACTGATAAGCAAGTTCAGCAAAGTCTCAGGATACAAAATCAATGTGCAAAAATCACATGCATTCCTATACACCAGTAACAGACTTAAAGAGAGCCAAATCAAGAACAAACTTCCATTCACAATTGCCACAAAGAGAATAAAATACCTAGGAATACAAGTAACAGGGAATGTAAAGGACCTCTTCAAGGAGAACTACAAGCCACTGTTCAACGAAATAAGAGAGGACACAAACAGATGGAGAAACATTCCATGTTCATGGTTAGGAAGAATCAATATCGTGAAAATGGCCATACTGCCCAAAGTAATTTACAGATTCAATGCTATCCCCATCAAGCTACCAATGACCTTCTTTGCAGAACTGGAAAAAACCACCTTAAACTTCATATGGAACCAAAAGAGAGCCCGCATAGCCAAGTCAATTCTAAGCAAAAAGAACAAAGCGGGGGGCATCACACTACCAGACTTCAAACTATACTACAAGGCTACAGTAATCAAAACAGCATGGTACTGGTACCAAAACAGAGATATAGACCAATGGAACAGAACAGAGGTCTCGAAGGCAACACAACATATCTACAACCACCTGATCTTTGACAAACCAGACAAAAACAAGCAATGGGGAAAGGATTCCCTGTTCAATAAATGGTGTTGGGAAAGCTGGCTAGCCATGTGCAGAAAGCAGAAACTGGACCCCTTCCTGACACCTTACACTAAAATTAACTCCAGATGGATTAAAGACTTAAACATAAGACCTAACACCATAAAAACCCTAGAAGAAAATCTAGGCAAAACCATTCAGGACGTAGGTGTAGGCAAGGACTTCATGACCAAAACGCCAAACGCATTGACAACAAAAGCCAAA
>NW_022453425.1:0-390 GCF_009761245.1 Sapajus apella
GATTACAGGCACGCGCCACCATGCCCAGCTAATGTTTTGTATTTTTAATAGTGACGGGGTTTCACCATGTTGACCAGGATGGTCTCGGTCTCTTGACCTCGTGATCCACCCGCCTCGGCCTCCCAAAGTGCTGGGATTACAGGCTTGAGCCACCGTGAACGGCAGGTGGCGGCAACTGGCCAGGTGAAGATAATCATGGGTGTGGTTTTCCCCATGCTGTTCTCATGATAATTAGTGAGGCTCGCTAGAGTTGATGGTTATATTAGCATCTGGCATTTCCTTTGTGCTTGAGCCCTGATTTCTTGCTGCCCTGTGAAGTAGAGTCTTCTGCCCTAAAGCTTCCTGAGGAACGGCCATCTCCCGGCTAGTCATTTGGAACTGTGAGTTAAA
>NW_022453425.1:490-1107 GCF_009761245.1 Sapajus apella
TTGATGGTTATATTAGCATCTGGCATTTCCTTTGTGCTTGAGGCCTGATTTTCTTTCTTGCTGCCCTGTGAATTGGAGTCTTCTGCCCTAAAGCTTCCTGAGGAACCGCCATCACCCGGCTAGTCATTTGGAACTGTGAGTTAAATTAAACTTCTTTTCTTTATAAATTACCCAGTCTTCTGCAGCTCTTTTTTTTTTTCTTTTTTTGAGACGGAGTTTCACTCTTGTTACCCAGGCTGGAGTGCAATGGCGCGATCTCGGCTCACCGCAACCTCCGCCTCCCGGGTTCAGGCAATTCTCCTGCCCCAGCCTCCTGACTCGCTGGGATTACAGGCACGCGCCACCATGCCCAGCTAATTTTTTTGTATTTTTTAGTAGAGACGGGGTTTCACCATGTTGACCAGGATGGTCTCGCTCTCTTGACCTCGTGATCCACCCGCCTCGGCCTCCCACAGTGCTGGGATTACAGGCTTGAGCCACCGCGCCCGGCAAGCGATCTCTTTCATTAGCTTTGGAAAACTCTTGGTTAATACTGCCTTTGTTTCATATACTTCTCTTTTACTGAAGTTTTAAGTACACATATGTTGGAACTTCTCACTGTGTCAAATATCTCTCTT
>NW_022453426.1:0-1107 GCF_009761245.1 Sapajus apella
GGAGCTTGGCTCAGGACATGGCTACCTCTAGTGGCAGTGCCCTCTCAAGGACAGGAGCCAGTGGTAGGGTCAATGTAGAGGGCAAACTCATGGACTGACTGAGCCATAGAAGCCCTGGTCTAGCCAGCCTCTGCTTGGTTCCTCCTCCCAGCCGCTGTACTCACTACCATTCTTTCAGAGAGTCTGCACCCTCCTCAGATTCCTTTGTTAACTGGAAAATCCTTCCTTGGGGGGCACATTGCTTTAAGACTGAGATTTGCTGGGGCGCGGTGGCTCACAAAGCGCTGTAATCCCAGCACTTTGAGAGACCGAAGTGGGTGGATCACCTGAGGTCAGGAGTTCAAGAACAGACTGGCCAACATTGAGAAACCTGTTTCTTCTAAAAATACAAAAATTAGCTGGGCGTGGGGGCACATGCCTGTAGTCCCAATTACTGGGGAGGCTGAGGCAGGAGAAGTGCTTGAACCTAGGAGGCGAAGGTTGCAGTAAGCTGCGATCGCACCACTGCACTCCAGCCTGGGTGACAGCGTGAGACTCCATCCACATCTATCTATCTATCTATCTATCTATCTATCTATCTATCTATCTATCTAACTATCCATCCATCCATCTATCTATCCATCCATCCATCCATCCAGGCATGGTGGTGCATGCCTGTAATCCCAGCTACTGGGGAGGCTGAGACAGGGTAATTGCTTGAACCCAGGAGGCAGAGGCTACAGTGAGCCAAGATCTCTCCAGGCTGGACAACAAGAGTGAAACCCCATCTCAAAAAAAAAAAGAGACTGAGATATATCTAGGCAGACTGCGTGAGGGGGACCCCAGTCACTGAAGTCATTTGCACAGGGACTAAGGGGATCCTGGGAGGGAAGTCACCCTGAGGGAAAAAGAGCCAGCTAGGACCACCTGACCCAGTGTTCTAGGCTCCTTCAGAGCAGGGGTGAGCGGGTTTGCAATAGGAGCAGTGATAGATCTTTCTCTAATTTGTCATTAGGAGGCCCAACCTTGGAGTCCCAGAGAAGGCTGAGAGCAAGGGTGATTTTCTTCCTTTCTTTCTTTTTTTCTGAGTTGGAGTTTCACTCTTGTTGCCCAGGCTGGAGTGTAATG
>NW_022453427.1:0-522 GCF_009761245.1 Sapajus apella
TTTTTTTTTTTTTCCAGCATTTGAATCAATCACTGTGAAATGTTTGGTTTTCGTTTAAGGTAATACATTATTCAAATCAGTGCTGTGTTTACATACAAAACTTCCACTTAGCTTAGCAAGATGCTGACGCTTTAAAAGGCATGAGGGAAAGGCCGTTCCTGTTCATTGAAGGAACTCACTGGAAGATTCCCCTGCATGATTTAAAGGATTACGTTTCCTTCATCTTTTATTTTTGTTGGTTATTATACATAATTCTTTGTAATTTATTTGCCAATAATATTTGTATATTTTTATGGCATACATGTGATACCTTGATACATTCATGGAATGTATAATGATCAAATCAGGTTATTGATCAGGTATTTAGGATATTCATCACCTCAAATATTTATCATTTATTTTTGTCGGGAACATTTCAAATCTTCTAGCTATTTTGAAATACATATTGTTAATTACAGTCACCCTAGTGTGCTATCATCGAACACAGGTATTTATTTCTTCTAACTAATGTTTGCAACCATT
>NW_022453427.1:622-1107 GCF_009761245.1 Sapajus apella
TATTGTTAATTACGGTCACCCTAGTGTGCTATCGAACACAGGTATTTCTTTCTTCTAACTAATGTTTGCAACCATTGACTAACCTATCTTTATCCTCTCCAACACACATAAACCCATCCCAGCTTCTAGTAACCATCATTCTACACTCTAACTTCATGAGGTCAGCATTTTTTGGCTCCAACATATGAGCGAGAACATGTGTTACTTGTCAGGGTCTGCCTTATTTCTCCTAGTTTAATGGCCTCCAGTTTCATCCATGTTGCTGCAAATGAAAAGATTTTTATTCTGTCTTATGACTGAACGGAATTCCCTTGAGTATACATAGCACATTTTCTTTGCCATTCGTCTGTTGACTGACACAGAGGTTGGCTCGATATTCTATCTATTGTGAACAGTGCTGCAATAAACATGGGGTTGCAGGTCTCCCTTTGATATACTGATTCCCTTTTCTTTGGAGAAATACCCAGGAGTGGGATTTCTGGATC
>NW_022453428.1:0-1107 GCF_009761245.1 Sapajus apella
GAGGGGGATGGGAGGGTAGGTGAGGAAGGGGAAAATGGGATGTTGGGTACCTGAAGGAGGGGGTCTGGGAAAGAATCTGGTTCAAACTAAGTCTTCAAGGGTGAGAGGGAGGTTCAGCTGCAAGTCGGAGAAAGTCTATCAGGGAAGCCACAGGACACACAGGGCAAGAAAGTGGGAGTCTCAGGAGCAATTAGATGGAGGCCAGGGCTCTGGTTTCTACCACACCTTTTCCTGTCTGGATGCTGCCTAAGCAACCCTGGGGCTTTGTACTCCCTCTTCACCAATCCCAATACCCATCTCCAGAGTGTGGTACCTCACAGTGGACGTTCCACAGAGCACCCGCATCCTCAAATGCCACTACCCCATCTCAGCCCCCCACGCACCTCCCAAGGCTCTCTGGAACCTTCACAGACCTGATTTCTGGTCTTCCCCACCAGCTCCCTGTTCCTGCTTCTGGGTGGCTCCTTCCTTCGTGAGTCCCCAGGATTTCTCATGGCCAGTCTTGGCTGCAAAACATAAAAAACAAATGATGGCAGGATGGCAGGGAGAACCTCACAGACAAGCAGAGTGGGAGCTCCACAGCCCTCTCTCAGCCATTCATATCCTAAGCAACAAAACATCAGAAGGATGCAGAAAGTCCCAACAGTAAACCATCTCCATCACATCAATGAAGCCATCCATCCATCATCCTGTATCTCAGGAACAAACGTTGGATCTACACTGGTTTTAAGCATGCATGGTATATTTACAAAAATTAACCCGACTTATTTTGTTCATCAAGCAAATCTCAATATATGTCAGACAAATCCAATGACACAGCAGGTTTCTGATCACAGAATTGTGCTAGAAGTCAATAATTAAAAGCTAATCAAAAATTATTATATGCTTGGAAATTCAAAGTGCCATTATACGATAACAGCAGAATAAAGAATCCAAAGTGAAACAAGACTGGGTTTACACTCAGTGAGAAGATGATAACATGGTAATCAAATGTCTCCCTCTGGCCCAGGAATTCCACTCTGTGGCACAAGGTCGTGTGGTCTCAAATCACCCCGACACTCCTAGACATGTTAACATCTGACATAGGGTGACGGTGTCACTTACCTA
>NW_022453429.1:0-1107 GCF_009761245.1 Sapajus apella
GAACAGTTCCAGGAGCACACCTTAAACTGGTTTAGAGTCTTCCTTTAATTTTATTGATTTATTTATTCACTTTCGAGACACGGTCTCACTCTGTCGCTTAGGTTGGAGTGCAGTGGTACAATCTCAGCTGACTGCAGCCTCTGCCTCCTGGGTTCAAGTGATTCTCCTGCCTCAGTCTCCTGAATAGATGGGATTACAGGTGTCCACCACCACACCCAGTTAATTTTTTAATATTTTTTGGTAGAGATAGGGTTTCACCATATTGGCCAGGGTCATCTGGAACTCCTGACCTCGTGATCCACCCACCTCTACCTCCCAAAGGGCTGGGTTTACAGGCCTGAGCCATTGTGTCTGGCCCCTTTTTAATTTTAAAAACTATTCTTAATTTTTGAAGAGATGTGGCTTCTCCATATTGTCCAGGCTGGTCTTGAACTCCTGAGTTCAAGTGATCCGCCTTCCTTGGCCTCCCAAAGTGCTGGAATTACAGACGTATGTCACAGCACCTGGCCCTGGCTTAGATTTGTTAAATGATGAATAAAAAATCTTTACATCTGATCAGTCACTCATTTATGTGGTACACGCTTGTAGATAGATATCTACTATGTGGTAAGCATGAGGTATACAATGACAAATGAACCTTAGCTCCTGTATGTGCAGAACTTATAGGATCATTCCTTTTTCTCTGAAAAGCAGAACAACTCTCAGTTCTGAAAAAAAAGAATCTGATGTCTGCTCTAGACTGTGAGTTCCATGAGGGTAAAACCAATATTTGTTGTGTCCCCTACTGTATTCCCAGCACTTGGCACAGTGCCTGTCACACAGCAAGTGCTTAATAAGTATTTGTGAGCTGGCTTAGTTTCATTCTGTTGAATGAAGACAGTTTCATTCTGTTGGCTTCTGTATTCTGTGGCCAGATTTACAGTCGCAAGAGTATTTTGGACAGAAGGAGAAGCTGAGCTTCAGGCAGCAAAGCAGGTGGTGACAGTTAGACATAAATCTCTCTCATACAACCTTCAGGGCAGCCACTTCCTCACTAGGTCTCGGAGGTGGGCTCACCCAGGCCATAAACCTCAAAATAAAATAAGGGGACTTATATCCTAGTTTATT
>NW_022453430.1:0-1106 GCF_009761245.1 Sapajus apella
TACCAGGACAGAGGGCAGCTCCTCCTGGTCCAGATCTTCAATAATAACATCGTCTAGGACCACAACAGGACCTAAGAGAACACAGAGTGACAGTCAGTGCATTGGTGCTGCTGAGGAATCTCACAAGGATCTTTGGGGAATGTGGACGGGGGCTGGAGTGTGTGGACCTGGGCGGTTGACAAGCAAGGACTGAGCTGCTGCTGGACCATTCTCCTTGGTGCTGAAGGAAGGCAAAGGAGAGGGGCAGAAAGAAATGAAAGAGCCTTGGCTTCCTAGCTAGGGCAACCTCATCACAGTGAAACAGTCACCTTAAGAACCGGTTAATACAGAAAGGCAGTGTACTACAGAAACAAGAAGTAGATGAGGGCTGCCTAGAACCAAGGGTGTTAGGGTTGGGGAAAACAGAGGAGTCAATACTAATGGGGATTTTTGAGGGGGAATCGAGAGCTTCTAAAATTAGATTGTAACAATGGCTGCACAACCCTGTAAATATAGTAAAAACACTGAATCACAGCAGACGTAGTTGGTTTGCATGTCAACTACATCTCAGTAAGTCTTTAAAAGAAAAAGAATACGTACGGTGGTGATACTGGGCTGCAGGCTTCTCCTGCAATAAGAGAAAAAGAAACACCGTGAGAATTACACCATGCTGGGTCCTGTTGGCACAGGTCTTTTATTCACTTGGTGACGTTAGAAAACTAGACGGCAGGCCAGGTGCTGTGGCTCATACATGGATCACGCAGTGGCTCCCAGTACGTTGGGAGGCCGAGGTGGGCATATCATGAGGTCAAGAGATTGAGACCATCCTGGCCCACATGGGGAAACCCCGTCTCTACCAAAAACTACAAAAAAAGCTGGGTGTGGTGGTGGCGAGAGCCTGTAGTCCCAGCCACTCGGGAGGCTGAGGCAGAATTGCTTGAATCCAGTAAGTGGATGCTGCAGTGATCTGAGATCACAGCACTGAACTGTAGCCTGGTGACAGAGAGACTATGTCTCAAAAACAAAACAAAACTAAACTAAACAAAAAACCAGATGTCAAACAGTGATCAAGTCACGGGCCCCAAATGACGTATATAGGATGCTTGCAGAAAATGCAGTGGGTTTGG
>NW_022453431.1:0-690 GCF_009761245.1 Sapajus apella
CAGTTCACTAACCCTTTCTTTGGAGAATCTTGAAAGAGATAATTCCACCCATATAGACACTCTTAAGCATTAGCTTTAAGATCACAAATTAATCATACGAGAATCATCTCTTTCAAACTGCTCCACTTTGTATTCGTTCACCTTCGGAAGTTGCATCTATGTTTACATTCTGCGAGTTAGAAACACGTTTCTCCAAAAAGCTGCGTTTGGATATTCCTGAGTAGTTGGGAGCATAGGGTTAAATGAGAAATATCTGGCTATAAAACAAAAACGGAGCTATGTAGCAGAATGATTGTCAAGGTATATATTAAAATTACAGAGATAAACAATTGTGTGAACCTACCAGTTCACTAACCCTTTCTTTGGAGAATCTGGAAAGAGATATTTCCAGCCATATACAGACTCTTAAGAATTAGCTTTAAGATCGCATCTAAATCGCACGAGAAACGTATCTTTCAAACTGTCCACTGTGTATTCCCTCACCTTCGCAAGTTGCATCTATGTTTAGATCCTGCGAGTTAGAAACACGTTTCTCCAAAAAGCTGGGTTTGGATATTCCTGACTGAATGGGAGTATAGGGTTTAATGAGAAATATCTGGCTCTAAAAGAAAAGCGGAGCTATGTAGCAGAATGATTGTCAAGGTGTATATTAAACTTACAGAGTTAACCAATTGTGTGAATGTAGCAGTT
>NW_022453431.1:790-1106 GCF_009761245.1 Sapajus apella
TCTGCGAGTTAGAAACACGTTTCTACAAAAACATGCGTTTGGATATTCCTGAGTGAATGGGAGTATAGGTTTTAATGAGAAATATCTGGCTCTAAAACAGAAACGGAGCTATGTAGCAGAATCATTCTCAAGGTGTATATTAAACTTACAGGGTTTACCAGTTGTGTGAATATAGCAGTTCACTAACCCTTTCTTTGGAGAATGTAGAAAGAGATATTTCCAGCCATATACAGAAACTTAATAATTAGATTTAAGATCGCATCTAAATCATAGGAGAAACGTCTCTTTCAAACTCCTCCACTGTGTGTTCTTTCAA
>NW_022453432.1:0-1106 GCF_009761245.1 Sapajus apella
AGCTCTACATCAACATATGACCCCCCGTCACCCCAGATCACTCACAGCCCTACATGAACATACGAACCTGTCACCCCAGATTACACGAGTCCTACATGAACACTGAACCCCAATCACCCCGATTACAGCCCTACATGAACACATGAACCCCAATCACCCAAGATCACTCACAGTCCTACATGAACACGCAAACCTCAATCACCTCAGATTACTCACAGTCCTATATGAACGCACGAACCCCAGTCACCCCAGATTACTCAGAGTCCTACTTCAACACACAAGCCCCAATAACCCCAGATCACTCACAGCCCTACATCAACACAGGAACCCCAATCACCCCAGATCATAGCCCTACATGAACACATGAACCCCAATCACCACAGATCACTGACAGCCCTACATGAACACATGAACCCCAATCACCCCAGATCACTCAGTCCTACATGAACACATGAACTGCAATCACCCCAGATCACTCACAGCCCTACATGGACACACGAACCCCGATCACCCCAGATGACCCACAGTCCTACATGAACACACGAACCCCGATCACCCCAGATCACTCACAGCCCTATATGAACAAACACCAAGCCCCAGATGACTCACAGCCCTACATGAACACACGAACCCCAAGCACCCTAGATCACTCAGCCCTACATGAACACACAAGCCCCAATCACCCCAGATCACTCACAGCTCTACATGAACACACGAACCCCAATCACCCCAGATGACTCGCAGCCCTACATGAACACACGAGCCCCAATCACCCCAGATCACTCACAGCTCTACATGAACGCACGAACCCCAATCACCCCAGATGACTCACAGCCCTACATGAACACACGAGCCCCAATCACCCCAGATCACTCAGCCCTACATGAACACACGAACCCCAGTCACCTCAGATGACTCGCAGCCCTACATGAATACATAAACCCAATGTTCCCAGATCACTCACAGTCCTATGTGAACACAGGAACCCCGATCACCCCAGATCACTCACAGCCCTACATGAACACATAAACCCAATGTTCCCAGATCACTCACAGTCCGATGTGAACACAGGAACCCCGATCACCCCAGATCACTCACAGCCCTAC
>NW_022453433.1:0-1106 GCF_009761245.1 Sapajus apella
GGGATTACAGGGCCCAGGCAGCCTCAATTCTTCTTTAAGCAGTCCCCTAAGGTCGCACACTTGGATAGTTTTCTTTTTCATTTTTTTAGACAGGGTTTACCTCAGTCTGGAAGACTGGAGTGCTGTGGTAGGATCATAGCTCATTGCTGCCTTGAACCTTGGGGCTCAAGTAGCTGGGAGGCTGAGGTGGGACTACAGAAATGAGGTCACACCGCTTTGCCAGGCTGCTCTTGAACCCCTGGCCTGAAGGAAACTTCCCGCCTCCGCTGCGCCCGTTTTTCTATTTTTGACCCACATAAACACTGTGCTGCGTCGGAGTTTGTTAACTACCCTTCTCCACTCAGCAACACACAGGAGGTAGCAGGGAGGTGGAGGTAACCAGGCTCTGCTCTGTGGAGAAGACAACCCAGCAACCGGACAACATACCGCGGCGTCAGATCGCCAAAGGTCCGTCTCTGTGACGTCGCCTGAGGGCCCGCTCCTGTGACGTCGCCGGAGGCGCGCCCCTGTGACGTCACCGAAGGCCCGCCCTTGTGATGTCGCCGGGGGTGCGCCCCTGTGCGTCGCAGATGCCCGCCCCTCACGCAGAGCCCATCGGAATCTGAGGCAGGGCTGCTTGGTGTTCCAGGAGCACGCATGCGCGGGGCCGGTGACGGAAGCCGCCGCGGGGCCGGTGACGGAAGCCGCCGCGGAGCCGGGACGTCCGCGTTGACAGGCTCCACCCTGGCTGTAGTCACCTGTAAGCTTCAAAGAGTAGTTTTAAGATTTCCCAGTCTGCAGGGCTGGGAGCAGCAAGGATCTAACGCAGCGAGCAGGCTCTGCACACCAAACCCCCAGCGCCTAGTGGGCACGAGTGCAAGGTCACGCAAAAGAAGAGCCTCAACGGCCAGTGCAAGGGCAACCAGCGCCACTGCTACCCCGGCCACGTATTCGCCTGGCCTCAGCCTGGGTATGTGCGCCCCCCAACACCTTTAGCAGCCAGGGGCCCGGAGACCCCAGGAGAGCCATTCCCTGCTGCTCATCCTGGGCAGGGTCGGCCACCTCTGAGGCTGCCTCCCGTTAGGGAGCTGCACCCCCACAGCTTGACATTTGATGGCTGTTGCAAT
>NW_022453434.1:0-811 GCF_009761245.1 Sapajus apella
TTTTAGAGCAATATATTTCTCATTACTGACTATAGTCTCATTCACTGTGGAATATCAAAATGTAGCTTTTAGAAGAAGCTTGTTTCTTACTCACTGAATCCAAACATAGATGCAACTTCCTAAGGTGAACGAAAACAAAGCAGAACAGTTTAAACTCGACGTCTCTCCTGTGTTTTAAACGCATTCTTACTGCTCGTTCTGGTATTCTTGTAAATGGATGGAAATACCGGTTTCCAGATTGTCGAAAGAAAGGATTTCTTAACTGCTGCACTTACACATCAGATTAACTCTGTAAGTTGATTGTACAGCTTAACAACCGTTCTGCTAGATAGCTGCGTTTTTATTTTAGAGCAACATATTTCTCTTTACAGCCTATAGTCTCAATGACTCTGGAATATCCAAACGCAGCTTTTAGAGGAAACGTGTTTCTAACTCGCTGAATCTAAACATAGATGCCACTTGCTAAGGTGAGCAAACACAAAGAAGAGCAGTTTGAACTCGATGACTCTCTTGTGTTTTAAACGCAGTCTTACTGCTAGTTCTCACATGCCTGTATATGGATGGAAATATCTGTTTCCAGATTCTAAAAAGAAAAGATTTCTGAAATGCTGCACACACCCATCAGTTTAGCTCTGTAACTTGATTGTAGAACTTGGCAAACATTCTGCTAGATAGCTGCGTTTTTCTGGTAGAGCAATATATTTCTGATTACATCTTATAGTCTCTTTCACTAAGGAAAATCCAAACGCAGATTTCAGAAGAAACGTGTTTCTAACTCGCTGAATCTCAACATTGATTGAAAGTCCTAAGG
>NW_022453434.1:911-1106 GCF_009761245.1 Sapajus apella
ATAGAGCCAACTTCCTAAGCTGAGTGAACACAAAGCAGAGTAGTTTGTACTAGACGTTTCTCCTGTATTTTAAAGGCAGTCTTACTGCTTGTTCTCACATGCCGGCATATGGCTGGAAATATCTGTTTCCAGATTCTCCAAACAAAGCATTTCTGACCTCCTGCACAAACACATCAGTTTAACTCTGTAAGTTGA
>NW_022453435.1:0-294 GCF_009761245.1 Sapajus apella
TTTCTAACTCACAGTATCTAAACATAGATGCAACTTCCGAAGGGGAAGGAACACACAGTTTAGCAGTTTGAAGGAGGCGTTTGACGTATGATTTAGACTGGATCTTAAAGCTAATTCTTAAGAGTCGGTATGTGGCTGGAAGCATCTCTTTCCAGATTCTCCAAAGAAAGGGTTAGTGAACTGCTACACTCATCCAATTGTTTAACTCTGTAAGTTTAATATGCACCTTGAAAATCATTCTGCTACATAGCTCCGTTTTTCTTTTAGAGCCAGATATTTCTCATTAAACCCTAT
>NW_022453435.1:394-1106 GCF_009761245.1 Sapajus apella
AGAAACGTGTTTCTAACTCGCAGAATCTAAACATAGATGCAACTTCCGAATGTGAACGAACACACAGTGGAGCTGTTTGGAAGAGACGTTTCTCGCATGATTTAGATTCCATCTTAAAGCTAATTCTTAAGAATCTGTATATAGCTGGAAATATCTCTTTCCAGATTCTCCAAAGAAAGGGTAAGTGAACTGATACACTCACACAATTGTTGAACTCTGTAAGTTTAATATACACCTTGACAATCATTCTGCTACATAGCTCCGTTATTGTTTTAGAGCCAGATATTTGTCATTAAACCCAATACTCCCATTCACTCAGGTGTATCCAAACGCAGCTATTTGGAGAAACGTGTTTCTAACTCGCAGAATCTAAACATAGGTGCAGCTTCCGAAGATGAATGAACACACAGTGGAGCATTAAGAAAGAGACCTTTCTCGTTTGATTTAGATGCGATCTTAAAGCTAATTCTTAAGAGTCTGTATATGGGTGGAAATATCTCTTTCCAGATTCTCCAAAGAAAGGGTTAGTGAACTGCTACATTCACACAATTGTTTAACTCTGTAAGTTTAATACACACCTTGATAATCATTCTGCTACGTAGCCCCGTTTTCCATTAACAGCCAGATATTTCTCTTTACACCCTATACTCCCATTCACTCAGGATTATCCAAACGCATCTTTTAGAAGAAACGTGTTTCTAACTCGCTGAAT
>NW_022453436.1:0-1106 GCF_009761245.1 Sapajus apella
ATGATGGTTTGAATTTCTGTGGAATCTGTGGTGATATCCCCTTTATCGTTTTTTATTGCATCAATTTGGTTATTCTCTCTTTTCTTTTTTATTAATCTGGCTAGTGGTGTGCCTATTTTGTTGATCTTTTTGAAAAACCAGCTCCTGGATTTATTGATTTTGTGTCTCTATCTCCTTCAGTTCTGCTCTGATCTTAGTTACTTCTTGTCTTCTGCTTGGTTTTGCATTTTTTTGATCTTACTTCTCTAGCTCTTTCAGTTTTGATGATAGGGTGTCAATTTTAGATCTCTCCTTGCTGCTCATGTGGGCACATATTGCTATATATTTTCCTCTAGAGACTGCTTTAAATGTGTCCCAGAGATTCTGGTATGTTGTGTCTTCATTCCTGTTGGTTTCGAAGAACATCTTTATTTTTACCTTCATTTCATTGTTTATTTAGTCAACATTCAAGAGCAAGTTGTTCAGTTTCCATGAAGCTGTGCGCTTCTGAGTTAATTTCAGCGTTCTGAGTTCTAACTTGATTGCACCGTGGTCTGAGAGATTGTTTGTTATGATTTCCGTTCTTTTGCATTTGCTGAGAAGTGATTTAGTCCCAATTATGTGGTCAATTTTAAAGTAGGTGTGATGTGGTGCTGAGAAGAATGTATATTCTGTGGATTTGGGGTGGAGAGTTCTGTAAATGTCTATTAGGTTTGCTTGGTCCAGGTCTGAGTTCAAGTCTGGATATCCTTGTTAATTTTGTGTCTGGTTGATCTGTCTAATATTGACAATGGGGTGTTAAAGTGTCCCGCTATTATTGTGTGGGAGTGTAAGTCTCTTTATAAGTCATTAAGAACTTGCCTTATGTATCTGGGTGCTCCTGTATTGGGTGCGTATATATTTAGGATCGTTAGCTCTTCTTGTTGCATTGATCCTTTTACCATTATGTAATGTCCTTCTTTGTCTCTTTTGATCTTTGTTGCCTTAAAGTTTATTTTATCGGAGATGAGAATTGCAACTCCTGCTTTTTTTTGCTCTCCATTTGCTTGGTAAATCTTCCTCCATCCCTTTATTTTGAGCCTTTGTGTATCCTTGCATGTGAGATGGGTTTCCTGGATACAGCACAC
>NW_022453437.1:0-1105 GCF_009761245.1 Sapajus apella
GGTTGTGGGTATGACTACCCCAGCCATGGAACCAGAGGAGCTTAGTGATGGGTTTTAGTCACCCTCATTCATGCAGCTGTAGTCCTCTGCCTGTGATTCCTCATGGACTTCCTAGACTTGTGTGGCCTGTGAGGCTCCCCCAAAAATGGATCTTGGGAGAGACTGTATAACAGTTGCCTTTGGGGAATTGTTGAACTTCCCTCCTTATGGTACATCCTGCTCTTATAGCCCTTGCTAAAGTGTTTACCCTTAGAGAATGATTCCAGTTAACTTCCAAACCTAAAATCTTACTAGCGAAGTACCATTCTAAGGAGGCAAAATATATGACTTAAAAGAATGTAAAGACCGAATGGCTTTTTTCCTGCTGATAGGATAGTATAGAGAATACAATTTGGTTCAGGATGTCGTTTTATTTATAATTGTTGAAGGCAGAGTTTTCCCATTCACAGAAACAGCACAAAGCTTGGCTTCTGGTAGAGAGGCGCAAAAAGCGGAGAACTGAGAAGTCAGGGTGTTTCAGTACAGGGCTGAGAATGTGCCTCATGGGGAGGATTCCCACTCCACTAGGTGGTGCTGTTGACATTGACATACCATGTGCTCTCCAGACCAAGGGCAGAGAGTGAAGCTCACTGTGTGTGTGTGTGTGTGTGTGTGTGTTGCAGCAGAGGGGCCCTCTGTTCCTAGAAGGTCACAGAGGCGCCTTCCCTTGAGCTATATCCTAGTTAGTATAACATTTCCTGATATTGCCAAACAAGACTGCTTCCCTGAACTGTAAAACTTCCCACACATGGAATACACAGACAGGGTAAGAGATATGAATGATAGTCATGGACAGGAAAGGAGAAAATTACAATAGGAAAGTTGGAGATTCTGTTGCCAACACCCCTTTGGGGTGGTTGGAGGCTGGGGTCAATCCAGAGGCCTTTGGATGACACCAGGGGGTGGCCCTGGCCAGAAACCCTCAGTTGCCTCAGGATTTCTTCCAGCCCCACATGACAGCTAAGTCCTCCATGAAAGGAAGCTGGTTCAAACGCGGCCAACATGACCAGCGACCCATGGGTACTGGGGGATTCTCCATGTTCTCCCCCACATCTTGTAAGGCTGG
>NW_022453438.1:0-311 GCF_009761245.1 Sapajus apella
TAACACATATAAGTATATATATGTTAACACATATACACATATTTGTATGTATTTGTTATATACACACATGCATACACACAGACAAAATAGGAAACTACTAATCTGCTACAGTGATAAATATATTCTGCCAAAAGAATGCTATGACAAACTGGCATTTATTAAGATGGCCTCTTTACCAGCAATTATTGTTGAACCAAAGAATGACACTTTGAGGCTGGGCGTGGTGGTTCACGCCTGTAATCCCAGAACTTTGGGAGGCCGAGATGGGAGGATCACCTGAGGTCAGGAGTTTGAAACCAGCCTGGCCAACA
>NW_022453438.1:411-694 GCF_009761245.1 Sapajus apella
CATGGAGAAACCCCATCTCTATTAAAAAAAAAAAAAAAAGAAAAAGATTGTTTCTTGTTTCCCAGTCCAAAAAACATCCACCTGAGAGCCAGAATTAATAGAACACAGAGAGCCGACGAGTCTGCAAAAAAACCCGTACATTTATAATCAGTTCACAGCTTATAAAGAAACAGACTCTTCAGAACCCTAGGCAGCTCTATGTGTTCCAGAACTTCATCACCCTGGGGGAGGCACTGCAAAAACTCAGCCCTGTAATAGAAGACACTGCCCTATGAATAAGCTA
>NW_022453438.1:794-1105 GCF_009761245.1 Sapajus apella
TAACACATATAAGTATATATATGTTAACACATATACACATATTTGTATGTATTTGTTATATACACACATGCATACACACAGACAAAATAGGAAACTACTAATCTGCTACAGTGATAAATATATTCTGCCAAAAGAATG
The DNA here is from genome assembly GCF_009761245.1 of Sapajus apella. Classification (NCBI taxonomy): domain Eukaryota; kingdom Metazoa; phylum Chordata; class Mammalia; order Primates; family Cebidae; genus Sapajus; species Sapajus apella. Next base: position 933 of record NW_022453438.1, read on the forward strand.
CTATGACAAACTGGCATTTATTAAGATGGCCTCTTTACCAGCAATTATTGTTGAACCAAAGAATGACACTTTGAGGCTGGGCGTGGTGGTTCACGCCTGTAATCCCAGAACTTTGGGAGGCCGAGATGGGAGGATCACCTGAGGTCAGGAGTTTGAAACCAGCCTGGCCAACA
>NW_022453439.1:0-1105 GCF_009761245.1 Sapajus apella
AAGACTGCATTTAAAACACAGGAGAAACGTCTAGTTCAAGCTGTTCTGCTTTGTGTTCTCTCACGTTAGGAAGTTGCCTCTATGTTCAGATTCAGGGATTAGAAACACGTTTCTTCGAAAAGCTGCGTTTGGATATTCCAGAGTGACTGAGACTATAAGCTGTAATGAGAAATATCTTGCTCTAAAACAAAAACGCAGCTATCTAGAAGAATTGTTGTCAAGCTCTACTATCAACTTACAGAGGTAATCTGATGTGTGTGTGTAGCAGGTCAGAAATCCTTTCTTTGGAGAATTAGGAAACAGATATTTCCAAACATATACACTCATATGAGAACTAGAAGGAAGACTGTGTTTAAAACACATGAGAAACGTCTATTTCAAACTTCTCATCTTTGTGTTCTTTCCACTTAGGATCCTGCATCTATGTTTAGATTCAGCGAGTTAGAAACACCTTTCTTCTAAATGCTGCGTTTGGATATTCCAGAGTGACTGAGACTATCGGCTGTAATCAGAAATATCTTGCTCTAAAACAAAAACGCAGCTATCTAGCAGAATGGTTGTCAAGCTCTACTATCAAATTACACAGTTAAACTGATGTGTGTGTGTAGCAGTTCAGAAGTCATTTCTTTGGAGAATTTGGAAACAGATATTTCCAGACATATACACTCATTTGAGAACTAGCAGGGAGACTGCGTTTAAAACACATGAGAAACGTCTATTTCAAACTTCTCTGCTTTGTGTTCTTTCAACTTAGGATGCTGCATCTATGTTTAGATTCAGCGAGTTAGAAACACGTTTGTTCTAAATGCTGCGTTTGGATATTGCAGAGTGAATGAGACTGTAGGCTGTAATGAGGAATATCTTGATCTAAAACAAAAACGCAGGTATCTAGTTGAATGGTTGTGAATCTGCAGAATCAACTTACAGAGTTAAACTGATGTGTGTGTGCAGCAGTTCAGAAACCATTTCTTTGGAGAATCTGGAAACAGATATTTCAAGACATATACAGCCATATGTGAACTAGCAGGAAGACTCCGTTTAAAACACAGGAGAAACGTCTAGTTCAAGCTGTTCTGCTTTGTGATCGCTCACGTTAGGAAGTTGC
>NW_022453440.1:0-1105 GCF_009761245.1 Sapajus apella
TGTGGGCATTCGCACACGGTGTCGGGCACCACCTGGTGGACTTTCCAGGCACTTTCCCCAGATTTCCATTGCAGGTGTTTGTGCTGAGTGTTGGGCGCCACCTGGTGGACTTTCCAGGTACTGTCCCCCGAAATCCATAGCGGGCGTTTGCACTGGGTGTCGGGCGCCACCTGGTGGACTTCCCATGTACTTTCCTCCGAGTTCCATCGCGGGTGTTTGTTCCGGGTGTTGGGCGCCACCTGGTGGACTTCCCATGTACTTTCCTTGGAGTTCCATCGCGGGTGTTTGTTCCGGGTGTTGGGCGCCACCTGGTGGACTTCCCATGTACTTTCCTCCGAGTTCCATCACGGGCGTTTGTTCAGGGTGTTGGGCGCCACCTGGTGGACTTCCCATGTACTTTCCTCCGAGTTCCATCACGGGCGTTTGCCCTGGGTGTCGGGCGCCACCTGGTGGACTTTCCATGAGCTTTCCCCGGATTTCCATTGCAGATGTATGTGCTGAGTGTTGGGCGCCACCTGGTGGACTTTCCAGGTACTGTCCCCCGAAATCCATCGCGGGCGTTTGCACTGGGTGTCGGGCGCCACCTGGTGGACTTCCCATGTACTTTCCTCCGAGTTCCATCGCGGGCGTTAGCCCTGGGTGTCAGGCGCCACCTGGTGGACTTCCCATGTACTTTCCTCCGAGTTCCATCGCGGGCGTTAGCCCTGGGTGTCAGGCGCCACCTGGTGGACTTCCCATGTACTTTCCTCCGAGTTCCATCGCGGGCGTTAGCCCTGGGTGTCAGGCGCCACCTGGTGGACTTCCCATGTACTTTCCTCCGAGTTCCATCGCGGGCGTTCGCCCTGGGTGTCAGGCGCCACCTGGTGGACTTCCCATGTACTTTCCTCCGAGTTCCATCGCGGGTGTTTGTTCCGGGTGTTGGGCGCCACCTGCTGGACTTCCCATGTACTTTCCTCCGAGTTCTATCGTGGGCGTTCGCCCTGGGTGTTGGGCGCCACCTGGTGGACTTTCCATGCGCTTTCCCCGGATTTCCATTGCAGATGTTTGTGCTGTGTGTTGGGCGCCACCTGGTGGACTTTCCATGTACTGTCCCCCGAATTCCATC
>NW_022453441.1:0-1105 GCF_009761245.1 Sapajus apella
TTATTTATTTAAAAAATTTAACTGTTCAGATGTGGTGGCTCATGCCTTTAATCCTAGCACTTTGGGAGCCTGAGGCAGGTGGATCACAAGGTCAGGAGTTCAAGCCCAGCTTGGCCAAGATGATGAAACCTTGTCTCTACTAAAAATACAAAAATTAGCTGGGTGCAGTGGCAGGCACCTGTAATCCCAGCTACTCGTGAGGCTGAGGCAGGAGAATCACCTGGACCAGGAGGTGGAGGTTGTAGTGAACCGAGATCACACCACCACACTCTAGCCTGGGTGACAGAATGAACTCCCCCCACCAAAAAAAAAAATTCCACTTTTGGCTGGGTAGGGTGGCTCACACCTATGATCCCAGCACCTTGGGAGGCCAAGGCGGGTGGATCAACTGAGGTTTGGAATTTTAGACCAGCCCAACAATATGGCAAAACCTTGTCTCTACTACAAATACAAAACTTACCTGGCCTGCAGTGATGCGTGCTTGTAATTCCAGCTACTAGGGAGCCTGAGGTAGGGGAATCGCTTAAAACCGGGAGGTGGAGTTTGCAGTGAGCCAGGATCATGCCATTGTACTCCAGCCTAGATGACAGAGTGAAAGTCTGTATGAAGACGGTAAAAAAAATTCAACTTTTGGCCCGGCGCAGTGGCTTATACCTGTAATCCCAGAACTTTGGAAGGCTAAGGCAGGCAGATCACTTGAGGTCAGGACTTCGAGATGAGCCTGGCCAATATGGTGAAACCCCATTTCTACTAAAAATACAAAAATTAGCTGGGCATGGTGGTGCACACCTGTAATCTCAACTACTCAGGAGGCTGAGGCAGGAGAATCACTTGAACCCAGGAGGCAGAAATTGCAATGAGCTGAGACTGTGCCACTGCACTCCAGCCTGAGCAACAGAGCACGACGGTCTCAAAAAAAAATTCAACTTGTATTTTATTGTTATTGTTTTTGAGACAGGGTCTCACTCTGTCACTCAAGCTGGAGTGCTGTGGTGTGATCATGGCTCACTGCAGCCTTGGCCTCCTGGGCTCAAGCAATCGTCACCTCAGCCTCCTGGGTATCTGGAACTACAGGTGCACGCCACCATGCCTGGCTAATTCTTGT
>NW_022453442.1:0-1105 GCF_009761245.1 Sapajus apella
ATTGTAAAGGTGTATATTCAAGTTACAGAGCTTAACAGACCTGTGAATGTAGCAGTTCAAAAACTCTTTCTTTTGGGAATCTAGAAAGAGATATTTAAAGCCAAATACAGACACATAAGAATTAGTGGTAAGGTCGCGTATGAACCACAAGAGAAACGTCTCCTTCACACTGCTCTGCAGTGTGTTGGTTCACCCTAGGAAGTTACATCTATGTTTAGATTCAGCGAGTTAAAAACACGTTTCTTCTAAAAGCTGCGTTTGGATATTCCTGAGTGAATGGGAGTATAGAGTGTAATGAGATATATCTGGCTCCAAAAGAAAAACGGAGCTATCTACCAGAATGATTGTCAAGGTTTATATTCAACTTAAAGAGGTAAACAGACTTGTGAATGTAGCAGTTCAGAAACTCTTTCTTTTGAGAATCTAGAAAGAGATATTTCCAGCCATATACAGGCACATAAGAATTAGCCGTACGATCGTGTCTAAACCACAGGAGAAACGTCTCTTTCAAACTGCTCTGCTGTGCGTTCATTCACCTAGGAAGTTGCATCTATGTTTAGATTCAGCGAGTTAGAAACACGTTTCTTCTAAAAGGTGCGTTTGAATATTCCTGAGTGAATGGGAGTATAGGGTGTAATGAGAAACATCTGGCTCCTAAACAAAAACGGAGCCATCTAGCAGAATGATTGTCAAGGTGTATATTCACCTTACAGAGGTAAACAGATTTGTGAATACAGCGGTTCAGAAACTCTTTCTTTTGAAAATCTAGAAAGAGATATTTCAAGCCATATAGAGGCACATAAGAATTAGCGGTAAGATCACGACTAAACCACAGGAGAAACGTCTCTTTCAAACTGCTTTGCTGTGTGCTGTGTGTTCGTTCACCTTAGGAAGTTGCATCTATGTTTACAATCAGCGAGTTAGAAACACGTTTCTTCTAAAAGCTGCATTTGGATATTCCTGAGTGAATGGGAGGATAGGGTTCAATGAGAAATATCTTACTCTAAAACAAAAATGGAGCTATCTAGCAGAATGATTGTCAAGGTGTATATTCAACAGAAAGAGTTAAACAGATGTGTGAATATAGCAGTTTAGAAACCCTTTC
>NW_022453443.1:163-1105 GCF_009761245.1 Sapajus apella
CTCCCAAAGTGCTGGGATTACAGGCATGAGCCACTGCGCTCGGCCTAGTAGCAGACTCTTGATGAATTTCTGAGTAAGGCTGGAAAAGCGGTGGGATTGACCTTCTCATATCATCCCAAGATAGGGACCCAACATAGCAGGTATGAGAAAAACAAAGACATCTCTAGATTTCATAGGCTCATGGCCCAGCCCAGTGACTCAGGGTGACGACCCTGGTAGTTGACAGTGCAGCTCTGGCCTCGCCCTCTCTAGGCTCTTTGCTTCTGGACACAGGGCAGGAAAGCCTGCCCACGGCTCTGAGCAGCTGCCTCCCTGGATTGGCATGTACTTCATGTCTCTCCAGCAAAAACGAAGGTCCCTGAAGCCAGGGGCTGTGTTTCTTCTCATCCTTAGCACCTAACACAAAGGCTATTAAAAGTTTATTATTGAAAAGGAGGAAAGACCCTCGGCTTCAGCATCAAGTTATGCAGAAGATGATGGAGGGAGAGTGTGAAAAATGGAAGCGATGCATGCAATAGACAAGGTACCAGCTCCTTCTCTCCCTTCATATCTGAGACAGTCATGGCCTCTGGGCTATAAGATCTCCGGGATAAAGAAAACCATGAACTTCCATCATAATCTTGCCAAAGCCACACTTCACTGACCTTTAAAAATTCAATTTGAGGGCTGGGCGCAGTGGCACGTGCCTGTAGTCCCAGCTGCTAGGAGGCTTAGGTGGGAGGACTGCTTGAGCCCAGGAGTTCTGGGCTGTAGTGTGCTATGCCGATCGGGTGTCTGCACTAAGTTTGGCATCAATATGGGGACCTCCCTGGAGCAGGGGACCACCAGGTTGCGTGGGCGAACCGGCTCAGGTCAGAAACGGAGCAGGTCAAAACTCCCATGCTGATCAGCAGTGGGATCGCACCTGTGAATAGCCACTGCACTCCAGCCTGGGCAACACAG
>NW_022453444.1:0-1105 GCF_009761245.1 Sapajus apella
TTTAAAACACAGGAGAAACGTCTAGTTCAAACTGCTCTGCGTTGTGTTCCTTCGCCTTAGGAAGTTGCATCTATGATTAGATTCAGCGAGTTAGAAACACGTTTCTTCTAAAAGCCGCGTTTGGATATTCCAGAGTGAATGAGACTATTGGCAGTAATAAGAAACATCTTGTTCTAAAACAAAAATGCAGCTATCTAGCAAAATGGTTGTCAAGCTGTAAAATCAACATACAGAGTTAAACTGAAGTGTGTGTGCAGCAGTTCAGAATTCTTTTCATTGGAGAATCTGGAAACAGATATTTCCAGCCATATACAGGCATATAAGAACTAGAGGTAAGACTGCGTTTAAAACACAGGAGAAAGAACTACTTCAAACTTCTCTCCAATGTGTTCTCTCACCTTAGGAAGTTGCATCTATGTTTAGATTCAGAGAGTTAGAAACACGTTTGTTCTAAAAGATTCGTTTGGATATTCCAGAGTGACTGGGACTGTAGGCTATGATGAGAAATATCTTGCTCTAAAATTGAAACGCAGCTATCTAGCAGAGTGGTTCTTAAGCTGTAGAATAAACTTACAGAGTTAAACTGATATGTGTGTGCAGCAGTTAAGAAATCCTTTCTTTTGAGAACCTGGAAATAGATATTTCCAGCCATATACAGGCATATAAGAACTAGAAGTAAGTGCGTTTAAAACACAGGAGAAACGCCTACTTGAAACTGCTCTGTGTTGTGTTCCTTCACCCTAGGAAGTTGCATCTATGTTTAGATTCAGCTGCGTTTGGATATTCCAGAGTGAATGAGACTGTAGGCTGTAATGAGAAATATCTTGCTCTAAAAAAAAACATAGCTATCTAGCAGAATGGTTGTCAAGCTGTACAAGCAACTTACAGAGATAAACAGATTTGTGTGTGCAGCAGTTCAGAAATGCTTTCTTTGGCGAATCTGGAAACAGATATTTCCAGCCATATAGAGGCATATAAGAACTAGCAGTAAGACTGCGTGTAAAACACCGGAGAAACGACTAGATCAAACTGCTCTACTTTGTGTTCGCTCACCTTAGGAAGTTGCATCTATGTTTAGATTCAGTGAGTTAGAAACACTTTTTTT
>NW_022453445.1:0-1105 GCF_009761245.1 Sapajus apella
CTCGAACTCCTGACCTCAAGTGATCCACCCACCCTGGCCTCCCAAAGCACTAGGATTACAGGAGTGAGCCACAGCACCTGGCCTCTTTGCAATTTACTTGCTTATTATTTATCACCTATTCCCCCTCCCTTTCTAGAATGTAAGCTCTCTGAGGGCAGTTTTTTTTCACTGCAAAGTCTCCAGAACCTAGCACCATGCCTGGCACATGGTACATGTCTAACAAGTATTTGTCAAATGAATGAATGATTGAATGAATAAATGAATAGTCAAGACTGCAGCTAATGTTTTCTGAGTACATGCAAACCTTTATCCTCCATGACTTAAGTCACTTGAAGCCCATGTTTTCCAAACCCCAAACTGCAAGACATAGTTTGACCAGAGGTTTACTGTGTTGCAAGAGATGCCCCAGGATAAGAAACAAATTCCTGATTTCCTCCCCAAACCTGCTCCACCTGCATCTTGCCTACAGTAGGCAAAGGGCGTCTCCATCCTGCCAGCTACACAGACCTGGAGTCCTTGTCTCTGTTCTCTTGCATCGCACATCCCACTGTCTGTACTTGGGAAATGCACCTACACTCCGACCACTTCTCACCGCCCACACTGCTATTTCCCCAGGCCAAACCACTGCCATCTCTTGCCAGGATTACTGCAATCACCTCCTTCCTCTCCGTTCCCAATAGTCTTTTCTCAACACAGCAGCCAGAGTAATGTTTAAAAGTTTTATAAACCAGATTTTGTTTCTTCTCTGCCCAAAACCTTCTAGGGGCTCCCCACTTCTGCACAAAAGTCAAAACCCTCAGGCTTGGGCGGTGGCTCACGCCTGTAATCTCAGCACTTTGGGAGGCCCGGGTGGGTGGATCACCTGAAGTCATGACTTCAAGACCAGCTTGCCCAACATAGTGAAACCTCATCTCTACAAAAATAGAAAAATTAGCCAGGCATGATGGTGGGTGCCCATTATCCCAGCTACTCGGGAGGCTGAGGCTGGAGAATCACTTGAACCCCGGAGACGGAGGTTGCAGTGAGCCAAGATTGTACCATTGTGGTCCAGCCTAGACTGTAGAGTAAGATTCTGTCTCAAAAAAAAAAAAAAAAGGTAAGCAAA
>NW_022453446.1:0-1105 GCF_009761245.1 Sapajus apella
ATGGTTTCCCAGTGGGCCTTCAGGCCCACAGCAATCCCTGTGCAGAAGTCGAGAAACAGAGACAGAAAGTAACCCGCCTAAGGCTTGTCACTTGAAAGTGAGTGGCTGACTGCCTGGCACAGGGCTGGAAATCAAATCCAAATCTTCGGACCTCTAATTGCACAGGGTGCACTGCTTCCCCAGACCCAATGTGACAGTTCAATGGCTTCACAAGAGCTTCAACGGAGTGAAGTCAACATCCAAAGACCTTAGATTCCGTCGGCACTGCCTTTGGTCCCTTGTCTCTAATGAGAATTTGCCCGGTTCCAATTTGAACATTTTGTCTAACCCGAGATATCTTGCCTTTCTACCTGAAACTCTTGAAAAGGCTTGATTCACTTAGGAGCTCCTGTCACAAAGTAAGAGTCAAGAGCCCTCTTGAGCATAGCTCAGCAGGCCTCAGTGGTACATGGATAATGAGCTGGTGTCCATCACCACGCTCTCGCCAGTCATCAACATCAATGTCTTCAAACCTACATGTATTGCGTTTTCAGGAGGGCTGGGGGTTATCCAAGGTTCTGAGTAACATGCTACCAGAGGAAAAATCGTCTGCTGCTCAGGTCTGGAGACACAAACACTGACACACCCACACCCACCCACACACACCCACACCCACACCCTCCCACACCCACACCCACAAACACACAGACACACACACACACACGCGCACGCACACGCACACACACACACACACACACACAGGCATCCCACACAACGGGTCGTGTCCAGCCAAATACTTAGTAGCATGAGGTGGGCTTTGAACCCATCCATGCTGCAAAGGAAGAGACACCTTTCCCTAATTCACACGTCCATTCTCCCTCCTTCTAATCCAATGCTGGCTCCTCCTCAAGCCCACACGTTATTAAGTAGAACGAAATTACTCATGGCTATCCAGTGAAAGCATAGTCGAGGCTGCGCGGATTCAAACAACAGCCCAGTCAGACGAAGACCATGCTTGCGTATGAAATATGATTCATTCGATAAGACATGGCTCATGATGACAAGGAGCAAACCCCAAGGGTGAAGCTCTGCTCCGTAGCAAGCCTACCTGTGTGTCTGGACACTT
>NW_022453447.1:0-1105 GCF_009761245.1 Sapajus apella
ATATCTCAATATGCAAAAAATCCGAAATCCAAAACACTTCTGGTCCCAAGTGTTCCAGGTAAGGAATACACAGCCTGTATAACAAAAGTGGTGAGAAGTTGCTTCCACATCTAGGTGGACTGCAGCTCGCACCTGTTCTCTCTCTCTCTCCTGGGGTGGCTTTGAGGAATGCTGCCTGCCACGCTGTAAGCTGCCCTACAGAGAAGCCCACGTGGCAAAGAACTGATGTCTCCAGGCAACAGCCAGCAAGGACCTGAGGTTGGCCAATAGCCTTGCAAGAGGGATGGAAGTAGATCCTCCCCAAGCTGCACCTTAAGAAAACTCCAGGACTGGCTAGAACCTATAGTTGCTTGTGGCTTTGAGAGAATCCCTGAGCAAAGAAACTGGTGAGGCCATGCTCAGATGCCTGACCCACAGAAACTGAGAGGTAATAGACGTTTAGGGAAATTCTTTTTTTTTTTTAAACTAAAAGAGTTGACAATCTTATTTTCACATTTTCCAATACAAATGAAAACTGCATCTTTTTTGTCCCACTTCTCCTCTCCAAAACTATTCTCTTTGATAGGACAGGGGAGCAAGTCTTCCTTATGCTGCTTAGAAAACCCAGCATCACAGCAGCATGATCTCCTGGTGAAGCAGAACAGGTAATATAGTACTGATATAATGAGGCCTGCCCTCTATCCTTATCTGTCTGATTGAGTCATTGTGAGCCGAGTGGCCACCATCATGGGACGGGCAGGTCTCATCATTGGGGGCCCGGGCATCACTGGCATGTGGCCTCCCATGGGTGGCCTCATTCCAGAAGCAGGTCCCACTGGTATCATCACAGAAGGAGAAGGGCCCATCACTGGCATTATGGGAGAGGCCCCCATATGGGGTGCTGGCATCATACCGGGGCGAGGAGAACCCGGAAGACTGCGGGGAGCTGGTATCATCGCCCTGGCAGGAGGAGGAGCAGGGAATGGAATAGGAGATATCTTTCCTTGTTGAAATGCAGCCCTTGTTTTGTATATCAGGCACTAAGCCTGCTCTTCCATCATTTCTGATAGTCGTCTTTCACATTCTCTTTGTGTTTCCTACCACAGCAGCGTGTCTTTCTCACAGA
>NW_022453448.1:0-1105 GCF_009761245.1 Sapajus apella
AACGTTTCTTTCAAACTGCTCTGCTGTGTGTTCGTTCACCTTCAGAAGATGCATCTATGTTTAGATTCTGCGAGTTAGAAACACGTTTCTCCAATAAGCTACGTTTGGATATTCCTGAGTGAATGGGAGTATAAGGTTTAATTAGAAATATCTGGCTCTAAAACAATAACGGAGCTATGTAGCAGAATGATTGTCAGGGTGTATATTAAACTTACAGAGTTAAATAATTGTGTGAATGTAGCAGTTCCCTAACCCTTTCTTTAGAGAATCTGGAAAGAGATATTTCCAGCCATATACAGACTCTTAAGAATTAGCTTTAAGATCGCATCTAAATCATACGAGAAACGTCTCTTTCAAACTGCTCCATTGTGTGTTCGTTCACCTTCGGAAGTTGCAACTATGTTTAGATTCTGCGAGTTAGAAACACGTTTCTCGGGGGGAAGATCCAAGATGGCCGTTTAGGAACTGATCAGGATTGCAGCTCCCAGTGAAAGCGCAGAGGGTGAGTGGACGCCGCGTTTTTATTGCCCACAGACTAGGAAATTTCCGGGCAGATGTGCTCCACGCTCGCCAGCGCTGCTGTTGCGGCCAGCGCTGCATTGCCGGCCAGCGCCGGCAGGCGCGGTTGCTCTGCCCCGCGCGGCTGCTTTGTCTGCGCCCCGGAGCCGCGGTTCTCCGTACAAAATACACTGGTCTGGGTGCCCTTTTGGCTGGTTATTGGAGCCAAGGGAATTCGCCCATATGCTGGTTCAAAAAGGTGACTGAGCAGAGAACCAGGACAGTAGATTCCAGGGCAAAAAAAAGAAGAAAAAAAAGCACCACAAACCTCAGTGCCGCTGTTTAAGCCAGCGCAGTGAGTGGCGGCAGGGGAAAACAAACAGACCCCGGCGCCTCTTCAACAGGCGACTGGAACACAAACTTAAAAAAAGGCTCTGAGGCAGGGAGCCAGGCGATCAGGCTCGGCTGGCCCCACCCCCACAAAAGAACAGCAACCAGAAACTCTGGACTGAGAATTTCACAGCAAGCGCAGCTCAACCCGGGACAGTCCAGCTCTGTGGGGGAGAGGCGTCCGCCATTACCGAGGCAGCCCACCGTTGCCAAGGCA
>NW_022453449.1:0-1105 GCF_009761245.1 Sapajus apella
AAAGTGGGTATAGGGTGTAATGAGAAACATCTGGTTGTAGAGCAAAAGTGGAGCTATCTAGCAGAATGATTGTCAAGGTGTGTATTCAACTTACAGAACTAAACAGATGTGTGAATTCAGCAGTTCAGGAACCCTTTCTTTGGAGAATCTAGAAAGAGATATTTCCAGCCATATAGAGGAACATGAGAATTAGTGGTAAGATCGCGTCTAACACACAGGAGAGACGTCTCTTTCAAACTAGTCTGCTGTGCGTTTGTTCACCTTAGGAAGTTGCATCTATGTTTAGATTCAGCGAGTTAGGAACACGTTTCTTCTAAAAGCTGCGTTTTCATGTTCCTGAGTAAGTGGTAGTATAGGGTGTAATTAGAAATATCTGGCTCTAAAACAAAAACGGAGCTGTCTGGCAGAATGACTGTTAGGGTGTGTATTCAACTTACAGAGTTAAACAGATGTGTGAATATACCAGATGAGAAACCCTTTCTTTGGAGAATCTGGAAAGAGATATTTCCAGCCCTATACAGGCACATAAGAATTAGCAGTAAGATCGCATCTAAACCACGGGAGTAACGTCTTTTTCAAACTGCTCTGCTGTGTGTTCATTCACCTTATTTAGTTGCATCTATGTTTAGATTCAGCGACTTAGAAACACGTTTCTTCTAAAAGCTGTGTTTGGATATTCTTGAGTGAATAGGATTATAGGGTGTAATGAGAGACATCTGGCTGTAAAACAAAAAGGGGGCTATGTAGTAGAATGATTGTCCATGTGTATATTCAACTTACAGAGTTAAACAGACGTGTGAAGGTAGCAATTCAGAAACCCTTTCTTTTGAAAATCTAGAGATATTGCCCGTCATAAACAGCCACATAATAATTAACAGTAAGATCACGTTTAACCACAGGAGAAACGTCTCTTTCAAACTGCTCTGCTGTGTGTTCGTTCACCTTAGGAAATTGCATCTATATTTAGATTCATTGAGTTAGAAACACGTTTCTTCTAAAAGCTGCGTTTGGATATTCCTGAGTGAATGGGATTATAGGCTGTAATGAGAAACATCTGCCTCTAAAACAAAAACGGAGCTCTCTAGCAGAATGATTGTCAAGGTGT
>NW_022453450.1:0-1105 GCF_009761245.1 Sapajus apella
CAGGCCACATGGGCTTGTCGTTCAGGACCCACTAGTGCTCCCCTGGGTGCACAGCCGGGAGGCTGGGTCAGCTGTGGAAGGGCTGCCAGTCACCCCGGGAGTGGGCCTAGGATCCCCCCCATTAGGGTCTGCCCTACTCTCTCTCCCTCTCCTCCCTGGATTCCTCTCTGTGTGTGTATGTGTGGTGGGGTGTGTGTGAATGTGTGTGTGGTGGTGGGGTGTGTGAAGTGTGTGTGTGTGTATGTGTGATGTGTGTGCATGTGTGTGTGGTGGGGGGTGTGTGAAGTGTGTGTATGTGGTGAGGTGTGTGTGAAGTGTGTGCATGTGTGTGTGGTGGGGTGTGTGTGAATGTGTGTGTGGTGGGGTGTGTGTGAGTGTGTGTATGTGGTGAGGTGTGTGTGAAGTGTGTGCGTGTGTGTGTGGTGGTGGGGTGTGTGTGAAGTGTATGTGTGTGGTGGTGGGGTTTGTGTGATGTGTATGTGTGGTGGCGGGGTGTGTGAAGTGTGTGCGTGTGTGTGGGGGGGTGTGAAGTGTGTATATGTGTGTGCGTGTGTTTGTGTGTGTGTGTGAGCCTAATTACTTACCTGGGAGGAGAAGAGCTGTGCAGATTTGGGAGGAGGCCTCAGTGGAGTGTCCTGAGGCTCAGCCATCTGGGGCTGAGGCTGGTCTCCTGTCCCCTTCCTTGCTGCCACAACAAGGAGGAGCGCCCCAATTAGTGCCAGGCTTACTGTTGGGCCCATTCTTGAGGCCAGTGGGGAAGAAGGGTGGGAGAGGCCCCTGGGAGAAAGGCAGCCAGAAGGGGCGTGAAAGGCAGAGACATCAGAACACCTCCCCATCCCTGCTCTCCAGCCCTGAAGCGCCACCAGACCCACAGCAAGCCTGTGTGTTCTCTGCAGCTGGGGAAGGAGACGAAACCACCTCACCTCGGACCAGTGGCTCAGTGGGAGCTATGAGACAGGGGCACGACGCCACCTCTCCCTGGCATCTGTTTCTTCCCTGCAAAATGAGGCAGAGGCTGGGCCTCTTCTACTCTTAGAGCGAGGTGGGGAGGATGGGTCGTGGCTGTCCGTAGGTTGGTCCTTCACTCCCCTGCTGGGCAGGAAGT
>NW_022453451.1:0-1105 GCF_009761245.1 Sapajus apella
GAATATTTCCCTTGCCATAACATACAAGCTAATCTAATCATTTGAATCGATGGAGTTTCTGCAATAGAATTAACCAGGAGAATAACATTGGGATAGTCTTCAAAAAATAGATCTTAGATGGAATCTATGATAGTTAATGGAAATATTCAAAGTTCCAAGAATTTATCCTGCTTTGATACCAACTAACGAATTTTCTAAACTCACCTGAGGGGGCATCACTGTGGTACAAGAACACCTGTGAAAGTCATGCCTAATCCAACACCTTCACTTCCCCTTTACAGCAACACATATTCACATCAGAACCTTTGTAAGTCCCTTGTAAGGGCCTTCGCTTTTCAAAATTTACTAGTACTAAAGGCATGATCAGTAGGTTATAAGCAGAAACAAATGGCAACTCAAAGAGGAGAACCATCCGAAACTTGAAAATTAGCCCCTGAAATAAAACAAACAGATACATAAAGTCAAAAAGTCAAGTAAAACATAAACTCAAAAATTACTTCTCTTAAAAATTAATTACCAGATGCACTTATTTCTCACTATACTCTAAAAAGACACTGAATTTATCTAAGCTTTATATTCTCCTCATTTTTCTCTTAAAATCTAGTGGGTCTTTACCTAGACAGATAAACGTTCCAGAGTGAAGCCTAAATTAATGATTTCTTAAATGAAGAGAGAGGAAGAAGGCGCTATACTCCCCAAAATATGCAAGATAATGGAGGCATAGAGGAAAACACTTTAATGTTGATTTAGTTTATTTTTAATCTAAGGACAAATGATTAAATTAACTAAAGTATATATGAAAAATAACTATAGCACAAAAATAAAGCTTATAAATAACAAGATATATATTGGTCTATTCAAAATGTTTTACTGCCTGGGCATGGTGGCTCACACCTGTAATCTCCACACTTTGGGAGGTTGAGGCAGGCAGGTCACTTGAGCTCAGCAGTTAGAGATCAGCCTGGACAACATAGTGAAATCCCTTCTCTACAAAAAATACAAAAATTAGCTAGGTAAGCCAGTGGTGTCAGCTACTTGGGAGGCTGAGGTGGGAGGAACCGTTAAGCCCAGGAGGCAGAGGTTGCAGTCAGCAGAGATCTTGCTA
>NW_022453452.1:163-1105 GCF_009761245.1 Sapajus apella
CTCCCAAAGTGCTGGGATTACAGGCATGAGCCACTGCGCTCGGCCTAGTAGCAGACTCTTGATGAATTTCTGAGTAAGGCTGGAAAAGCGGTGGGATTGACCTTCTCATATCATCCCAAGATAGGGACCCAACATAGCAGGTATGAGAAAAACAAAGACATCTCTAGATTTCATAGGCTCATGGCCCAGCCCAGTGACTCAGGGTGACGACCCTGGTAGTTGACAGTGCAGCTCTGGCCTCGCCCTCTCTAGGCTCTTTGCTTCTGGACACAGGGCAGGAAAGCCTGCCCACGGCTCTGAGCAGCTGCCTCCCTGGATTGGCATGTACTTCATGTCTCTCCAGCAAAAACGAAGGTCCCTGAAGCCAGGGGCTGTGTTTCTTCTCATCCTTAGCACCTAACACAAAGGCTATTAAAAGTTTATTATTGAAAAGGAGGAAAGACCCTCGGCTTCAGCATCAAGTTATGCAGAAGATGATGGAGGGAGAGTGTGAAAAATGGAAGCGATGCATGCAATAGACAAGGTACCAGCTCCTTCTCTCCCTTCATATCTGAGACAGTCATGGCCTCTGGGCTATAAGATCTCCGGGATAAAGAAAACCATGAACTTCCATCATAATCTTGCCAAAGCCACACTTCACTGACCTTTAAAAATTCAATTTGAGGGCTGGGCGCAGTGGCACGTGCCTGTAGTCCCAGCTGCTAGGAGGCTTAGGTGGGAGGACTGCTTGAGCCCAGGAGTTCTGGGCTGTAGTGTGCTATGCCGATCGGGTGTCTGCACTAAGTTTGGCATCAATATGGGGACCTCCCTGGAGCAGGGGACCACCAGGTTGCGTGGGCGAACCGGCTCAGGTCAGAAACGGAGCAGGTCAAAACTCCCATGCTGATCAGCAGTGGGATCGCACCTGTGAATAGCCACTGCACTCCAGCCTGGGCAACACAG
>NW_022453453.1:0-412 GCF_009761245.1 Sapajus apella
AACACGGAGCTATCTAGCAGAATGATTGTCAAGGTGTATATTCAACTTACAGAGTTAAGCAATTGTGTGAATGTAGCAGTTCTCTAACCCTTTCTTTGGAAAATCTGGAAAGAGATATTTCCAGGCATACACAGACTCTTAAGAATTAGCTTTAAGATGGCATCTAAATCATAAGAGAAACGTCTCTTTCAAACTGCACGTCCGTGTGTTCGTTCACCTTCGGAAGTTGCATCTATGCTTAGATTCAGCGAGTTAGAAACAGATTTCTCCAAATAGCGGTGTTTGGATATTCCTGAGTAAATGGGAGTATAGGGTGTAATGAGAAATACTGGGCTCTAAAACAAAAGTGGAGCTATGTAGCAGAATGATTGTCAAGGTGTATATTAAACATACAGAGTTAAACAATTGTGTG
>NW_022453453.1:512-1105 GCF_009761245.1 Sapajus apella
TGTGTTCGTTCACCTTCGGATGTTGCATCTATGTTTAGATTCAGCGAGTTAGAAAGACGTTTCTCCAAAAAGCTGCGTTTGGATATTCCTGAGTTAAAGGGAGTATAGGGTTTAACGAAAAATATCTGGCTCTAAAACAAAAACGGAGCTATGTAGCAGAATGATTGTAAAGGTGTATGTTCAACTTACAGAGTTAAACAGACGTGTGAATGTAGCTGTTGAGAATCACTTTCTTTGGAGAGTCTGGAAAGACATAATTCCAGCCATATATAGGCTCATCAGATTTAGCGGTAGGATCGCGTGTAAACCACCGGAGAAACGTCCCTTTCAAACTGCTCTGCTGTGTTTGGTTCACATTAGGAAATTGCATCTATGTTTAGATTCAGCCAGTTAGAAACAGGTTTCTGCTAAAAGCTGCGTTTGGATATTCCTGGGGTATTGGGAGTATAGGGTGTAATGAGAAATATCTGGCTCTAAAACAAAAACGGAGCTATGTAGCAGAATGATTCTCAAGGTGTATTTTAAACTTACAAAGTTAAACAATTGTGTGAATGTAGCAGTTCACTAACCCTTTTTTTTGGAGAATCTGGAAA
>NW_022453454.1:0-1104 GCF_009761245.1 Sapajus apella
CTGAGACAAGAACCACTCGAACCCAGGAGGCAGTAGTTGTAGTGAGCTGAGATTATGCCAAGACACAACAGACCCAGTTTGTGTTGAGTTTTTTTTGGGGGGTGGGGGATGGAGTTTTTGTTTGTTTGTTTGTTTTTTGCTCTTGTTGCCCAGTCTGGAGTGCAATGGCGCAATCTCGGCTCACCGCAACCTCCACTTCCCAGGTTCAAGTGATTCTCCCACCTCAGCCTCCCAGGTAGCTGGGATTACAGGCATGCGCCACCATGCCTGGCTAATTTTGTATTTTTAGTAAAAACAGGGTATCTCCATGTTGGTCAGGGCTCGTCTCGAACTCCTGACCTCAGGTGATCCTCCCACCTTGGCCTCCCAAAGTGCTAGGATTACAGGCGTAAGCCACCATGCCTGGCCGAGATTCAGTCTCAAAAAAAAAAAAAAAAAAAAAAAAGATATATAAATGGAAAGATCGGAAAGATCTCAACATCATTAGTCATTATAGCTAATACAAACAAAAACCACAATGGGATACCGTTTGATGCTAATTTGAATGGCTATGCTACAAAACAAACAAAACCAGAAATAACAAGTGTTGGCACCAGTCGCAGGGTTGCACACCTGAAGTCCCAGCTACTCAGGCGGCTGAGGTGGGGGATCACTTGAGCCCAGGAGTCTGAGACCAGCTTGGGCAACATAGTGAGACCCTGCCTTATGAAACAAACAAGCAAACAAACAAAAACAAGTATTGGCAAAAATATGGAAAAATTGGAGCCCTCGTACATACACTGCTGGTGGAAAGGTAAAATGATGCAGCTGCTGTCGAAAACAGTCTGGCGGCTCCTTAAAAAGTTATGCATAAAATTACCAGATCCCAGCAATTCTGCTCCTGGATATATTCCCAAAAGAATTACAAACAGGTACCCAAATACGTACATGGACATATGTCTTCGGATGTAATATTCACAATCATCAATTTGTGGAATCCCAAAAGTCCATTAATGTCCATTAATGGATGAATAAACAAATCTTAGTATTTAACACCTGTGATCCTAGTACTTTGAGAGGCCAAGGCGGGTGGATCACTGGAGGTCAGGAGTTTGAGACCAGCCT
>NW_022453455.1:0-1104 GCF_009761245.1 Sapajus apella
TAGAAAAAGATTATCTAATTTTTATCTATTTTTCTGCAATAGTAGTTTTAAAGTGCCTCACTACTAAATTTTATTGTGACTACATAATACCAATTAAAAAATCCTTTTGGGTACAGCCATTTTCTTTTTTTTTTTTTTTTTTTTTTTTTTTTTGATATAGAGTCTCGTTCCATCGCCATGCACCAGGCTGGAGTGCAGTGGCCCCGATCTTGGCTCACTGCAACCTCTGCCTCCCGGGTTCAAGCAATTCTTCTGCCTCAGCCTCCCAAGTAGCTGGGACTTGCGCCACCATGCCCAGACAATTTTTGTATTTTTAGTAGAGATGAGATTTCACCATGTTGGCCAGGATGGTCTCGATCTCTTGAACTCATAATCCGCCTGCCTTGGCCTCCCAAAGTGCTGCGATTACAGGTGTGAGCCACCGCACCCAGCTCAGTATTATTTCTTAATTCAGTAAAGAGTAAAAATAATGTGTCTAATAATAATGACAAAAAATACCTGGGATTCAGATAGATTATGTGCCTCAGCTCACGACACAGACATAATAAGCAGTAGATCCAGCTTCCAAATACCAGCAATCAACTCCTGTATCCAGGATGAGGGGAGGCAGATGTTTGATCGTATGGAAACTTTATATACATGTTCTAAATAATTATGAAAGCAATTTGTTATAAGATTAACTTAAGACATGTACATGGCTCCTTCTAAAAAACAAAAAGGAGTTTTTGCTTAGTTAAATAAATCTATATATCCCAGTGCGGATGTTTTTTAACTGCATTTTTATTAAATTAACTAATGGTTTTTTAACATGAGGAGAGAAATGTTCAATGGGAGTGAGCAATCAATTCGCAGAACAACAGATAATTAGTAATTATGAAAATATTAGAGGGGTGAGTATTGGAAGCTTGTTTTATAAAGCACATTAATTTGGAAATTTGTAAATATGAAAACCTCCTAGAGTTATAGGCCATAGATAAAAGAGGTACAAACTAATGTAAACTTAGTTCCAAGCCTTAAGTGAAATATAATCTAGAGAATTTGGCAAATGATATTAAGCCTGGATATTACATATGACCTAAAATGGAGTGCCTACATCTTTTCATG
>NW_022453456.1:0-94 GCF_009761245.1 Sapajus apella
AGGCAATTCTCCTGCCTCAGCCTCCTGAGTAGCTGGGATTACAGGCATGGTGGTGCGTGCCTGTAATCCCAGCTACTCAGGAGGCTGAGGCAGG
>NW_022453456.1:194-1104 GCF_009761245.1 Sapajus apella
CCAAAGTGCTGGGATTACAGGCTTGAGCCACTGCGCCTGGCCCTATATATACATTTTTTAAGAGAAAAAATTAAATTTCTAGAGATGAGCTATAACCAGAGTCCATTTTAATTAATGTTAATACTGCTTCTATGGAAACAAAATAGTATTTTAAATTGAATACGTCATGTAATCAACGACTATATAACTTAGAAGAAAGGCTGACATTCAAGTTTAGATTTTCAGAAGTTCATATCTCATATCATCCCCCACAAACATTTTATATTTGAGGTTCAGAGACAAAGATTAGTTCTGCCCCCAGTTGTATTCCTTTTGTTTTTTTGCTTTTTTGAGATGGAATCTCACTCTGCTGCCCAGGCTGGAGTGCAGTGATAACGATCTCAGCTCACTGCAACCTCCACCTCCGCGGTTTAAGTGATTCTTCTGCCTCAGTGAGTGGCTGGGATTATAGGTGTACACCACCATACCTGTCTAATGTTTGGCATTTTTAGAAGAGACAGAGTTTCGCCATGTTAGCCACCCTGGTCTCAAATTCCTGACCTCAAGTGATCCGCACATCTCAGCCTCCCAAAGTGCTGGGATTACAGGCATGAGACACCATGCCTGGCCTCTCATGATGTTAATCAAATCTGATTTCTGTTGTGAAGTTATTGGTTTTCAGATACATTATTCAGCCGTGGTAGCATCTTTTAATAATGGATACTTGGATGACAGAGTTACAGGATTTAAAATCATCATAATAAATGTTAAAATAATAACATAGTACTCATCAAAGTTGTTCCCAGAAGTTGTGCTGCATGTACATAACCATTGCAACTGGCCGGGCGTGGTGGCTCACACCTGTAATCCAAGCACTTTGGAGGCCAAGGCGGGTGGATCACCTGAGGTCAGGAGTTCAAGACCAGCCTGA
>NW_022453457.1:0-146 GCF_009761245.1 Sapajus apella
ATGGCTGGAAATATCTATTTCCAGATTCTCCAAAGAAAGTGTTTTCTGAACCGCTACATTCACACATCTGTTTACCTCTGTAAGTTGAACATATTCCTAGACAATCATTCTGCTACATACCTCCGATTTTATTTTAGAGCCAGATA
>NW_022453457.1:246-1104 GCF_009761245.1 Sapajus apella
TAAGAGTCTGTATATGGCTGGAAATATCTCTTTCCAGATTCTCCAAAGAAAGTGTTAGTGAACTGCTACATTCACACAATGGTTTAACTCTGTAAGTTTAATATACACCTTGACAATCATTCTGCTACATAGCTCCGCTTTTGTTTTAGAGAAAGATATTTCTAATTATATTTATTATTCCCATTCACTCAGGAATATCCAAACGCAGCTTTTAGAAGAAAAGTGTTTGTAACTCGATGAATATAAAAATTGATGCAACTTTCGAAGGTGAACGAACACATAAGAGAACAGCTTGAAAGAGACGATTCTCCTGTGATTTGCACGCGATCTTACCGCTAATTCTTAGGAGCCTGTGTATGGCTGGAAATATCTCTTTCCAGATTTTCCAAAGAAACGTTTTCGGAACTGCTACATTCACATGTCTGTTTAACTCTCTAGGTTGAATATACACCTTGACAATCATTCTGCTATATAGGTCCGTTTTTGTTTTAGAGCCCGATATTTCTCATTATACCCTATACTCCCATTCACTCAGGAATATCCAAAAGCCACTATTTGCAGAAACTTGTTTCTAACTCGCTGAATCTAAACATAGATGCAACTTCCGAAGTTGAACGAACCCATAAGAGAGCAGCTTGAAAGTGACGATTCTCCTGTGATTTGGACGCGACCTTTCCGCTCATTCTTAGGAGCCTGTATATGGCTGGAAATATCTATTTCCAGATTCTCGAAAGAAAGTGTTTCTGAACCGCTACATTCAAACATCTGTTTACCTCTGTAAGTTGAACATACACGTTGAAAAGCATTCTGCTACATAGCTCCGTTTTTGTTTTAGAGCCAGATATTTCTCATTAAACC
>NW_022453458.1:0-1104 GCF_009761245.1 Sapajus apella
CCAGTGAGCAGGTGCTGATATTTGTGTGTGTGTTTGCCAAAAGAAAACGAGAAATCTGCTGTGTGCCCACCTGGCGGATCCCTCCACCTTGCTAGCCAAGGGCCTCATGAGCCAGAGCCCTTGGGTTTGCTCAAAAGGAAGCCCCTCACCTAGTAGGCATTGGTTCATTATGTATATGTATATGTACATGTATATGTATATGTGTATGTATATGATCCTCAGGTTCTGTTCCTTAAATATATACAAATATATAGAATTCCTTAAATATATAATTTTAATAAAAATTTTTAAAAAGAGTACTTTACAAAGCATTAGGAAATATAAACTATAGAGCAAAGATGTGAAAGCCAGCCAGGCTCAGCTTCAAATCCCAGCAACCTGGAAGGCTGTGGCAGGAGGGTCACTTGAGCCCAGAAATTTAAAACTAGCCTGGGCAACATAGTGAGACCTCATCTCTACTGAAAACTATAAAAATTATCCAGGTGTGCCAGTGTGAGCCTGTAGCCCCAGGTGCTCAGTGGATGAGGCCCTAGGATCCCATGGGCCTGTTAATTCCATGCTGCAGTGAGCTGGGGCTGTGCCCCTGTACTCCAGCCTGAGAGAAAGAGTGAGATTCTCTCTAGAAATGAATGGAAAAAAAAAAAAAAAAAAGATGTGAAAGCTGTATATTGAAGACTACCAGGTATTGGTGAGAGCAGTTGAAGACCTTTGGAATAGAGGATGTTCCTTCTGGCATTTCAAGATCGCTTTTGTTCTGGGGGCACACTTGCTATTTCTTAGGAATATGAAGTTCTTCCAAACCATTCCTATAAAAAGGGCCATTTTGAGAAAGTTGTATTGAATCTGCGGATTGCTTTGAGTTGTATTTTTATCTTAACCATGTTACTCCTTGAGCAGTGTCCACAGAACTGGAAAAAAACAACTTAAACTTCATATGGAACCAGAAAAGAGCACGCATAACCACGACAATACTAAGGAAAAAAAAAAAAAACAAAGCTGGAGGCATCACACTACCTGACTTCAAACTATACTACAGGGCTACAAAAATCAAAACAGAATGGTACTGGTACCAAAACAGAGATATGGACAAACAAAACAGAACAG
>NW_022453459.1:0-292 GCF_009761245.1 Sapajus apella
GTGTATATTAAACTTACAGAGTTAAACAATTGTGTGAATATAGCAGTTCACCAACCCTTTCTTTGGGGAATCTAGAAAGAGATATTTCCATCTTTATAAAGACTCTTAAGAATTACCTTTATGATCGCATCTAAATGATACGAGAAAAGTCTCTTTCAAAGTGCTCCACTGAGTGTTCGTTCACCTTCGGAATTTGCATCGATGTTTAGATTCTGCGAATTAGAAAGACGTTTCTCCAAAAAGCTGCGTTTAGATATTCCTGAGTGAATGGTCGTATAGGCTTTAATGAGAA
>NW_022453459.1:392-1104 GCF_009761245.1 Sapajus apella
AAGATCGCATCTAAATGACACGAGAAAAGTCTCTTTCAAACTGCTCCACTGTGTGATCGTTCACCTTCGGAATTTGCATGGATGTTTAGGTTCTGCGAATTAGAAAGACGTTTCTCCAACAAGCTGCTTTTGGATATTCCTGAGTGAATGTTCGTATAGGCTTTAATGAGAAATATCTTGCTCTAAAACAAAAACGGAGCTATGTAACAGAATGATTGTCAAGGTGTATATTAAATTACAGAGTTAAACAATTGTGTGAATGTAGCAGTTCACTAAGCCTTTCTTTGGAGAATCTGGAAAGAGATATTTCCAGCCGCTTACAGACTCTTAAGAATTAGCTTTAAGATCGCATCTCAATGATACGAGAAACGTCTCTTTCAAACTGCTGCACTGTGTGTTCGTTCACCTTCGCAAGTTGCATCTATGTTTAGATTCTGCGAGTTAGAAAAACGTTTCTCCAAAAAGCTGCATTTGGATATTCCTGAGTGAATGGGGGTATAGGGTTTAATGAGAAATATCTTGCTCTAAAACAAAAACGGAGCTTTGTAACAGAATGATTGTCAAGGTGTATATTAAACTTACAGAGTTAAACAATTGTATGTATGTAGCAGTTCACTAGGACTTTCCTTGGAGAATCTGGAAAAATATATTTCCAGCCGCTTACAGACTCTTAAGAATTACCTTTAAGATCGCATCTAAATGATACGAAAAA
>NW_022453460.1:0-1104 GCF_009761245.1 Sapajus apella
AGGTATTTTATTCTCTTTGTGGCAATTGTGAATGGAAGTTTGTTCTTTTTTTTTTTTTTTTCTTGAATATACATCTTTTTAATATTCTGTGTGACAAAATGGGAAGTACACATAAAGCATTTCACTGCATACCAAAGTACAATGGTTGTCTAGAGGAAAAGCACTTGTATGATTGATTTGAAAGTGGAAGTAGCCCCTTTTTCACGGAATATCATTTTTACATGAAAAAACAACTGACAGGTATTTGGCAGATATTTTCCCTGACACATACATAGTAAAACTGTTATTTTAAGGAAAACAACTGACAATATTTGTTGCCAATAATAAAATTCAGGCATTCAAGTAAAACCAGAATTCTTGAAAACTTTGTATCTGCTACCATAAACTGTGACAGCTTCTTAATATTTAAAGAATTTTCAGGTGAGATCAGTGGTGATATTAACAGGCACAATTTTTGTGGTATTGTATAAAGAAAAGTATCAACACCTGAAGATCTGTATAACTCAGTGAGCAAATATTTTCTAAATTAACAACTCATGATGTCACTAAATCTTGTGTGGCAAAAGACCCATTCAAAGTACAAGATATCATTCAGATTTTTATAATGCATTGCAACTAACCTTTAATTAACCACCACTTATTGAGTTTTGGTTTGTAAAAAAGAATATCCACAATGATCTGAAGTGGTAATAAAAATATTTCTGCGTGAGATAATATTTTCTTCATATCCTTCAATCAAAGCAACACATGAAACAGATTGAATGCAGAAGCAGACATGATAATCCAGCTATGTTAAGCCAGACATTAAAGAGATTTGCAAAAATGTAAAGGAATGCCACTCTTATCACTGATTTTTTGTTTTGGAAATACAGTTATTTTTTATAAAATGTAACATACTAATATGTAATTGGTTTATTATTTTCTTTTCTTTTTTTTTCCCATTTATTTATTTTATTGCATTTTAGGTTTTGGGGTACATGTGAAGAACATGCAAAATTGTTGCATAGGAACACACATGGCAGTGTGATTTGCTGCCTTCTTCCCCATCACCTACATCTGACATTTCTTCCCTTGCTATCTCTCCCCAGCTTCCCACCCCCCACC
>NW_022453461.1:0-1103 GCF_009761245.1 Sapajus apella
CCCGGTATCTGGCCCTGTGCTCCTCATCACTGGCTCTGCCTGCTCCCCAAACCAACTCCAGGACAAAGCTGGATGTTTCTAGCGTGGTTTTCAGATCCCAGTTTCTGTAATAAGACCATGTGTGATGTTGCTCTACTCCAGCACTCACCTGAAAATATGAGGAGCACTAGGGTCCAGAAAAATTAATTTTCAAGTAGCTCTGACCTTTAACATATTTTTTCTATCTTTCTATTACTCCTTCCCTGTCTAAGCTTCCATTGGTTTTCTTGTAATACATTTTATGAGGCTTAATTGAAAGATAATAAATTTTACATATTTAAAATGTGCAATGAATAAACATGATGTATCTGCCAGCACTATCAAGAAAGTGGACAAGTGAATTCTTCTCCACACTTCCTCTTGTTCTGCTATATTGCTGCTCGTTGCCCCTTCCCTTCCTCCACCATTTCCCCAGGCAACTACTAATCTTTATTATATTACTTTAGACATATTTTTATTTACCAAAATGTATAAAAAGGAAAGAACATACTGTATATCCTTATTTGTTTGGCATTTATTTATTATTAGCTTTATGAGAAATAGGTGATGGGGTGATGAATGCAGCAAACCACAATGGTACATGTATACCTATGTAACAAACCTGCACATTCTGCTCATGTACCCCAGAGCTTAATGTATAAGAAAAATTACAGGAGACATTTTTATAGACATTATAATGTACATATATACATAGATATGTATATATACATATCTATGTATATATACATATGTATATATATACACACACACACAGAAACACACCCAAATTCTACCAAATGCTTTAATATGTATACATCTATATATAACATTAGGTATGATGATATTAATTCTATCAAATAGTATATAAAATTATATTTCTATACTATATATATGTGATAGTATTTAGTAGAATTGTTTGTCTGTCTATCTCTCCATCTCACACTTGTCCTAGATCTCTCACAAAATGAATATTGAGATGATTTATACATTCACTGGATAACTACCACTCTGGTGCCATTTATTCTTCTGATACTTCAGTAATAACTTATTAATTGATCAATTCTCACCTAGAGATTCTTACCTGC
>NW_022453462.1:0-1103 GCF_009761245.1 Sapajus apella
TCTGCCTGACTCCCACTCCAAAACTTCAGGGCAAAAATAATCCAAGACTGTTAGGATGAGACTGGTGAGGGTATCACCCTTGGGGATGGGGCCTTTAGCCCAGGACCCTAGCCCAGCAGAGTCTCTTCCTGAGGCTTGTCAGGGAGCCTGGACTTCAAGGCCTGCTTCAGGAAAGCTGTCAAATAAGAGATGTGTGTGTGAGCTGGGTGCTGGGCAGCATGCCAGGACAGTGCTCTTCTACCTGGCTCTTGTAACACTTGTCCATGGCCTATGTGCTGAACTCTTGGTAATTCCCCTCCCGCATATCACACAGACAAGATAAAGCAAGCATAGCCGGGGGGTGGACAGATGTACACGGTCCACCCCAGATCCCCTGGGCATACCCAATGGCCCCAGATGTGTCAGGGAAAACAGGTGATCCTCCTCTCTGTTCGAGTGTTGACAATGGGCCATTGGGGGCAAACGAGAACTGGCAAGGAGGATAGTGCGTCATCTTGAAAGAAGTGTCTCCTGGAAGCAGCAGAGGTGGGAGAGGTCCCCTAGACTCCCCCAAGCTGTTCTTGGAGCAGGAAAAGGGGCCTCTCTGACAGCCCTCCTCAGTGGCTGTCATTCTCTGAGGGGTTTCCTTGCCCAGCCCAGGTGCACAACCTGAGATGACCTTGCAAGGATACTTGTTACTTCTTTGTACTTCTTTGAGTCTTTACATCTCTTCCTGCTACATTGTAAAGCATTTTTTACAGTGTGTAGTTTTGCCTAATACTTTTATGGCAAAAAAAGTGTGGGACCTTCATAGTGTGTAGTTTGACCTAATAAAACATCTTTATGGCAAAAGAAAAAAAAAAAGAGGGTGGGATCCTTGTAATTCCTGGCACATCACTTTCATTATGTGGAATTTTGTTCTAAGCTTTTCTAAGATGAGTGTATTCCAGTTTTGTCCTTAGTTTTTGTCCTTAAGGTTTTGGTCTTAACTAGCACAAGCATTTTTCTTTTGTTTTCTAGATGTGAAAGATTTTTAAAAATTTAAATTTAAATTGTTTGTACAGGTGGTTTTTGGTAACGTGGATGAGTTCTTTGGTGGGGATTTCTGAGATTTTAATGCAGCA
>NW_022453463.1:0-1103 GCF_009761245.1 Sapajus apella
TCACCACATAAACAGAACCAAAGACAAAAACCACATGATAATCTCAATTGATGCAGAGAAGGCCTTTGACAAAATTCAACAGCCCTTTATGCTAAAAACCCTCAATAAGCTAGGTATTGATGCAACATATCTCAAAATAATAAAAGCTATTTATGACAAACCAACAGCCAATATTATACTGAATGGGGAAACACTGGAAGCATTCCCCTTGAAATCTGGCACTAGACCAGGATGCCCCCTCTCACCACTGCTATTCAATATAGTATTAGAAGTTCTAGCCAGAGCAATCAGGCAAGAAAAAGAAATAAAGGGCATTCAAATAGGAAAGGAGGAAGTCAAATTGTCTCTATTTGCAGACGACATGATTGTATATCTAGAAGACCCCATCGTCTCAGCCCCAAATCTCCTGAAACTGATAAGCAAGTTTAGCAAAGTCTCAGGATACAAAATCAATGTACAAAAATCACATGCGTTCCTATACACCAATAACAGACTTAAAGAGAGCCAAATCAAGAACAAACTTCCATTCACAATTGCCACAAAGAGAATAAAATACCTAGGAATACAACTAACAAGGAATGTAAGCGACCTCTTCAAGGAGAACTACAAGCCACTGCTCAACGAAATAAGAGAGGACACAAACAGATGGAGAAGCATTCCATGTTCATGGTTAGGAAGAATCAATATCGTGAAAATGGCCATACTGCCCAAAGTAATTTACAGATTCAATGCTATCCCCATCAAGCTACCAATGACCTTATTCGCAGAACTGGAAAAAAACCACCTTAAACTTCATATGGAATCAAAAGAGAGCCCACATAGCCAAGTCAATTCTAAGCAAAAAGAACAAAGCGGGAGGCATCACACTACCGGACTTCAAACTATACTACAAGGCTACAGTAATGAAAACAGCATGGTACTGGTACCAAAACAGAGATATAGACCAATGGAACAGAACAGAGGTCTCGGAGGCAACACAACATATCTACAACCATCTGATCTTTGACAAACCAGACAAAAACAAGCAATGGGGAAAGGATTCCCTGTTCAATAAATGGTGTTGGGAAAGCTGGCTAGCCATGTGCAGAAAGCAGAAACTGGAC
>NW_022453464.1:0-1103 GCF_009761245.1 Sapajus apella
TCCTTCCTTCCACCATTTAAACTGTAGGCCACAGACTGGTGGAAAAGCAGAGGGAGCCGACCACCATCTGCCAAGTGTGCTACATGCCTAATGCTTTCCACGCATCATCTCCTTTAATCCTCAGCACCCACGCAAGGAAAACGCTAACTTCCTTTGGAAGTTAAAGAAACAGAGACTGAGAGATGCAAAGTAGTCGAATGGTGACTAGTGGAATCAAGGCCGGAATCCAGTTTGGCTCTAAGGAGACTTTCGTTTTGTTTTGCTTTGATTTGATTTGCTCTGTTTTGAGACAGAGTGTCACTCTGTGGCCCAGGCTGGAGAGTGGTGGTGCAAACTCAGCTCACTGCAACCTCCAGCTCCCGGGCTCAAGCGATACTCATGCCTCAGCCCCCTGAGTAGCTGGGATTAGTGGTGTGCACCACCACGCCCAGCTTTGTTGTGGTGGTTGTTGTAATTTTAGTAGAGATGAGGTCTCGCCATGTTGGCCAGGCTGATCTCAAACTCCTGATCTTAAGGGATTCTCCTGCCTCAGCCTCCCAAAGTGCTCGGATTACAGGGGTGAGCCACCACCCCCAGCATAAAGAGCCTCTCACACCACTGTCTCTCTTGCCCTATGACTGGGGGGCTCCATCCCTCGAGCTGGGATGATGATGTCCAGACCTGGGAGGAGCCCAGGGCTGCCCGCCTCTAAAAGTCAGAGGACAGGAAGCAAGAAACGGTCACAGGACTGCCCTGGAGGATGTGGGATCACCTGCCCCCAGGGTGGAGCTGCCTGTGGCCTTGCACCTCCCCTCCCCAGAGGCCGGTGCCTGCCTCCCAGCTCTCCTGGATGGGGCAGGGGTTACCGTCTCCTGTTCGCCAAGCTTCTCCTGCAGCTCCTTTCCTCCCTGCTCCAAATGCAGTACACTCCTGTTCTCGTTCTTCTGGACAGAGAGAGGCAATCAGTGCCCACCCACTGCATCTGGAGACCCCAAAACTTGGTGACTGCCTCCCATGGCACCAGGAAGGGTGGAGGCAGGTTAGAAAAATTGTCTCCTTTCTCCCACAGCCATCAGAGCAATGCTGTGCTCACAGGTGCCTTTAGAAGCCCCATTTCATATACT
>NW_022453465.1:0-691 GCF_009761245.1 Sapajus apella
ACATGGTTGTTGCTACTCTTGTGTTCCATTTTATTTTCCTTTAAAAGATAACACTATTGGCTGGGTGTAGTGTCTCACGCCTATAATCCCAGCATTTTCAGAGGCCAAGGCGGGTCAAGAGATCGAGACCATCCTGGTCAACATGGTGAAACCCCGTCTCTACTAAAAATACAAAAAAATTAGCTGGACATGGTGATGCAAGCCTGTAGTCCCAGCTACTCAGAAGGCAGAGGTTGCAGTGAGCAGAGACCATGCCATTGCACTCCAGCCTGGGTAACAAGAGCCAAACTCCATCTCAAAAAAAAAAAAAAAAGAGAGAGAGATAACACTATTTGAATTGCATATTTAATATTTCTTTTACTTTTTAAGAAACTTTTAAGATTTTAATTAGTTATAATTTTTAGGAAGTTGCAAAGAAATGTGGAGGGAGAGCCTGTATACCCTTCACCCAGCTTCACCCAAATTTAACATCTTGCATAACTACAGCACCTGATTCTGAAAAGCAGGAAATTGACCTTGATACAACCCACAGAGTTATTCGGTTACATGTGTACTCCTATGTGTTTAAGTCATTTTATCATATGTATATTTCTGTGAAACTTCCATCACAACCAAGATATTTAACTATTAAATAATATGCCAGGCAGAGTGATTGTTTCACATTTTTATATAGATGAGGAGTGTTTTAAAA
>NW_022453465.1:791-1103 GCF_009761245.1 Sapajus apella
ACATGGTTGTTGCTACTCTTGTGTTCCATTTTATTTTCCTTTAAAAGATAACACTATTGGCTGGGTGTAGTGTCTCACGCCTATAATCCCAGCATTTTCAGAGGCCAAGGCGGGTCAAGAGATCGAGACCATCCTGGTCAACATGGTGAAACCCCGTCTCTACTAAAAATACAAAAAAATTAGCTGGACATGGTGATGCAAGCCTGTAGTCCCAGCTACTCAGAAGGCAGAGGTTGCAGTGAGCAGAGACCATGCCATTGCACTCCAGCCTGGGTAACAAGAGCCAAACTCCATCTCAAAAAAAAAAAAAAA
>NW_022453466.1:0-1103 GCF_009761245.1 Sapajus apella
AGAACCAAACTTTGCAAAAACCAAAGAGATGCTATCAGTGCCTAACTGTACATGGGCCTTCGAAAGCACAGTGATGGCCAATTTCACTGAAAGTTTACAGTGGCTTACACTCTCAGGCAGTTGAAATGATGCAGCTAAGGCCTCAGCTAAGACAACACAGAACCGCGGGTAGTATCAACATGATTTAATGAAGAAGACTCAATCTCAGAACCTTGGCATTAAAAATATAAATAGTCAGTAATGGGACTGCTGGGCCAAATGGTATCTCTATTTCTAGATCCTTGAGGAACCGCCACACTGTCTTCCACATTGGTGAGCTAATTTACACTCCCACCAACAGTGTAAAAGTGTTCCTATTTCTCCACATCCTCTCCAGCATCTGTTGTCTGCAGATTTTTTAATGATCACCATTCTAACTGGCATGAGATGGTATCTCAGTGTGGTTTTGATTTGCATGTCGGGGGCTAGAGGAGGGATAGCAGGGATTTGGGGGAGAGGGGAGGGATAGCATTAGGAGAAATACCTAATGTAGACGATGGGGTGATGGATGCAGCAAACCACCATGGCATGTGTCTACCCTATGTAACAAACCTGCACATTCTGCACATGTACCCCAGAGCTTAAAGTATAATAATAACAATGAGAAATATAGTAAGAGGTGAATACATAAATAAATAGCTCTTACCATCTCAGCTAGAGTGGAGGGTTTGTAAAGAAAATAACTTAGAAAGAAATAACAGGTCATTTTGAAGTCACCTATCCTTTAAGATTCAAATGAAATGGCCTGTCTCCTAAATTATTGTGGAAGATCAACTGATTCAATTACATTGTAACCTGCGATTGTCACCAGATAGGGTCCCTCTCATAGGTGAGGGGGCAAGGAGAGGACTGTCTAGGGTGGGACTGACATTTTTGTCATTCTTTTCCTCCTAGACTAGGAGCCCTCCATTCTGGCTTTTCTCTTCTTCTAGTTTCTGAGGCTGTTCTCCCAGAAATTTGGCAACCTGGGCTGTGAAGGAGTCGACCCCAGATTGGCAGGTAGCCAAGGAGGGAAATGTGGAGCGTGGGAGGGGCAGGGGCTGAGCCTCACCTGCCTGGAGAAT
>NW_022453467.1:0-1103 GCF_009761245.1 Sapajus apella
TATGTAGTCCTTTACCTGAGGTGTCAAAGTGTTTCTGTTCATAAAGGACATTTTAAGTTTTAGTTTCAGGTTTATCTTGTTATTTTAGTGCAGTCTAGGTGAAAACATTCTTTTGAGGCCGTAAAACACATGGTCTCATTTGGAAAAAAAAATTTCGTTGACTGTATTACTTTCTATTGTGACTTTCGAGTGTTTCTTTTATCTAGAGGTTTATATTGCTAAAGAAGTTGCCTGTGGTTATAGACTGCAGCCAGCAAGTTACCCTGAATTACAAAGGTGGCTGTCGTTATAGGAATGCCGCGGCGTAAGGCTTAACCATGGTTCTCATATTGTGGTTCCTGAACCAGCAGCATCAGTTGTGTCTAAGAACTTATTATAAATGCAGATTCTCGGGGCCGGGCGCCGTGGCTCACGCCTGTAATCCCAGCACTGTGGGAGGCCGAGGCGGGTGGATCACGAGGTCAAGAGATCGAGACCATCCTGGTCAACATGGTGAAACCCCGTCTCTACTAAAAATACAAAAAATCAGCTGGGCATGGTGGTGCGTGCCTGTAATCCCAGCTACTCAGGAGGCTGGGGCAGGAGAATTGCCTGAACCCAGGAGGCGGAGGCTGCGGTGAGCCGAGACCGCGCCATTGCACTCCAGCCTGGGTAACAAGAGCGAAACTCCGTCTCAAAAAAAAAAATAAAATAAAATAAATGCAAATTCTCAGACCCCACCGAGACCTACTGGAATAAGAAACTCTGAGTGGAAACCAGCAATCTGTGGTCCAACAAGCCCTACAGGTGATTCTGGACTGCACTGGAGAACCATCAATTTAATGTTACAGAAGCCCCTTTAGGGTTTCTATGGCACATTACTTCAGTAATATAAATGTTGACTTTATTTTACTTAATGGCATATATAATATAAATGGTATATTAATGTCATATAAATGACTATAAATGGTAGCACATTATTTAATATAAATGGTCAACATTTTAAAATTCCTTTAGCTGGTACTGAAAACCACTATCCTGTTTAACAAGGGGTCAGGCTAACAATAGTGGTGGTCGTCACAATTCACAGTTTCCACCACTTGGCCCTGTTCATAGGCACAGTG
>NW_022453468.1:0-1102 GCF_009761245.1 Sapajus apella
CACGCAGGGACGGAGGCCCACAGCCACTCACACACAGACACGCAAGGAAGAAGGGCCCACAGCCACTCACACACAGACGCGTAGGTGCAGAGGGCCCGCAGCCACACACACACACACACACACACAGACACGCAGGTGCAGAGAGTCCACAGCCACTCACAGACACGCAGGGACAGAGGGCCCGCGGCCACACACACACACAGACACGCAGGTGCAGAGGACCCACAGCCAGACACACACAGACACACAGGTGCAGAGGACCCCCAGCCACACACACACAGACACGCAGGTGCAGAGGACCCACAGCAGACACACACAGACACGCAGGTGCAGAGGACCCACAGCCAGACACACAGACACGCAGGTGCAGAGGACCCACAGCCAGACACACACAGACACGCAGGTGCAGAGGACCCGCAGCCACACACACACAGACGTGCAGGTGCAGAGGGCCCGCAGCCACACACACACACACACGCAGGGACAGAGGGCCCGCAGCCACTCACACACAGACACGCAGGGACAGAGGGCCCGCGGCCACTCACACACAGTCACGCAGGGACAGAGGCCCGCGGCCACACACACACAGTCACGCAGGGACAGAGGGCCCGCGGCCACTCACACACAGACACGCAAGTGAAGAGGGCTTGCAGCCACACACACACACACACACACACACACACACACACACACACAGACACGCAGGTGCAGAGGTCCCGCAGCCACTCACACACAGACACGCAGGTGCAGAGGGCCCACAGCCACACACACACACAAACACAGACACGCAGGGGCAGAGGGCCCGCAGCCACACACAAACACACACACACACAGAGACATGCAGGGGCAGAGGGCCTGCAGCCACACACACACACAGAGACAGAGGGCCCACAGCCACACACACACACACACACAGACACAGACACGCAGGGGCAGAGGGCCCACAGCCACACACACAAACACAGACACGCAGGGGCAGAGGGCACGCAGCCATACACACACACACACACAGACACACAGACACGCAGGTGCAGAGGGCCCACAGCCACAAGCAAGCGCGCGCGCGCACACACACACACAGACAGACACGCAGGGACACAGG
>NW_022453469.1:0-1102 GCF_009761245.1 Sapajus apella
TGGGTGGTGGGTGAGCGGTGGGTGGTGGGTGAGCGGTGGGTGGTGGGTGAGCGGTGGGTGGTGGGGGTTGGGCGGTGGGTGAGTGGTGGGTGGTGGGTGAGCGGTGGGTGAGTGGGCGGTGGGTGGTGGGTGAGCGGTGGGTGGTGGGCGGTGGGCGGTGGGTGAGTGGTGAGTGGTGCATGGTGGGTGGTGGGCGGTCGGTGAGTGGTGAGTGGTGCGTGGTGGGTGGGTGGTGGGTGAGTGGTGAGTGGTGCGTGGTGGGTGGGTGGTGGGTGCGTGGTGCGTGGTGCGCGGTGGATGAGTGGTGGGTGAGTGGTGAGTGGTGGGCGGCGGGTGAGCGGTGGGCGGCGGGTGAGCGGTGGGCAAGAGCGAAGGGCCTGTGCACTCCTCTAGACTTCATTGCACATGGAACTACACGAACTGATTTTGAAAGATAATTGTGCTACAACCTGGTGATGTCATAATTGAAGCGATGGGAATTTTTCAGCTCCATTGTAATGGTTTGGGACTAATGTCATCTCTGTGGTCTGGGGTTGAGAGAGCCACTGCTGTGAAGCGTGACTGTGCTCACATACTCCGTGGACCCCAGGCACGTGGCGCACGCCTGTCGTCCTAGCGCTTTGGGGAGCTGAGATGGGAGGACTGCTTGAGGTCAGGAGTTCAAGACGAGCCTGGCAGCATAGTGAGACCCCCCCCCCCCGTCTCTACAAAGAAATAATTAGCTGGGTGTGGTGGCACATGCCTGTGGTCCCAGCTCCTCAGGAGGCTGAGCTAGGAGGACTGCCTGGGCACGGGCGGTGGACGTGCAGACTGAGGATCGCTCCCCTGCGCTCCAGCCCGGGTGATGGAGGGGACCCTGTCTCAAAAAAACCAAACAAACAAACGTATTCTGTGGAAATTCCTTTCACAGCCAGTCCTCCCTGGGCATGGCCTTGGTGGGGGTTGTGTTCACCCCTCTCTGGCTTGTGTGTGTGTCGGTGGGACTGGGGGGGGGTCCCTGCTATACTCCCTGCCTCGGGGGGACTGGGGGTCCCTGCTATACTCCCTGCCTCGGGGGGACTGTGGGGGGGTCCCTGCTATACTCCCTGCCTCGGGGGGGCTG
>NW_022453470.1:0-1102 GCF_009761245.1 Sapajus apella
CAGCGAGTTAGAAACAAGCTTCTTCTAAGAGCTGCGTTTTTGTTTTATAGCAATATATTTCTCATTACTGACTATAGTCTCAGTCACCACGGAATATCAAAACGCAGCTTTTAGAAGAAGCTTGTTTCTAACTCGCTGAATCTAAACATAGATGCAACTTCTTAAGGTGAACGAACACAAAGCAGAGCAGTTTGAAACAGACGTTTTTCCTGTGTTTTCATCACAGTCTTCCTGCTAGGTCTCATATGCCCGTATATGGCTGGAAATATCTGTTTCCATATTCTCCAAAGAAAATATTTCTGAACTGCTGCTCTCACACATCAGTTTAACTCTGTAAGTTGATTGCAGAGCTTGACAACGATTCTGCTAGATACCTGTTTTTCTGTTTTAGAGGAAGATATTTCTCGTTACAGCCTATAGTCTCATTCAGTCTGGAATATCCAAACGCAGCTATTAGAAGAAACGTGTTTCTAACTCGCTTAATCTAAACATAGATGCCACTTGTTAACGTGAGCGAACACAAAGCAGAGCAGTTTGAAATAGGCGTTTCTCCTGTGTTTTAAACGCAGTCTTACTGCTTGTATTCCTATGCCTGAATATGACGGAAAGTATCTGTTTCCAGATTTTCCAAAGAAAGGATTTCTGAACTGCTGCACTCACACATCAGTTTAACTCTGTAAGTTGATTGCAGAGCTTGACAACGATTCTGCTAGATACCTGCTTTTTTTTAGAGCAA
The DNA here is from genome assembly GCF_009761245.1 of Sapajus apella. Taxonomy (NCBI): domain Eukaryota; kingdom Metazoa; phylum Chordata; class Mammalia; order Primates; family Cebidae; genus Sapajus; species Sapajus apella. The sequence goes on from NW_022453470.1 coordinate 737, forward strand.
GATATTTGTCATTACTGCCTATAGTCTCATTCACTCTGGAATATCCAATCGCAGTTATTAGAAGAAATGTGTCTCTAAGTCGCTCAATCTGAACATAGAGCCAGCTTCCTAAGGTGAGCGAACACAAAGCAGAGCAGTTTGATATAGGCGTTTCTCCTGTGTTTTAATCGTAGTCTTACTACTAGTACTCCTATGCCTGTATATGACTGAAAATATCTGTTTCCAGATTCTCCAAAGAAAAGATTTCTCAACTGCTGCACATACTCATCAGTTTAACTCTTTGAGTTGAATCTACTGCTTAAGAACCATTCTGCTATACAGCTGCGTTTTTGGTTTAGATCAATAGATTTCTCATTACAGCCTATA
>NW_022453471.1:0-1102 GCF_009761245.1 Sapajus apella
CTGTTTTTTCTTCACCTCCTGTGACAAGAGAAAAGATAGTATCCCCCCAGGTTGTTAGTATTTTTTTATCATCATTTTTGATCCCAGGGCACACAGCTCAACCTTATCCTCTTCATTTGAATTCTGCTCTTTATCTGTTGAATATTTCTCAACACCAGACTTTGGTGGAGTTTTGATATCTTCCCCATCTGTAAAGGTGAGTGATGGCAGCTTATCAAAGTCTTCTTGGTTCTCCCCATCTTCCTTCCCAACTGCATAATACTCAGCATTCAAATCTGCATCAAAATCATCTTCTAATGAAGTAACAAGTCTGGTTCTTTCATCATCAGATACAAGTGCATCAGCTATTCAACCAAATTTGGTTTTCCAGTCTAGAGTCATTTCTTTTTTCAAAAGTTTATAGGCATCAATCTTATCCTGTTCATTTGACACCTGAGAACTATTGCTGGTTTTGTTGTTTTCACTTTCTGGCACTTTTGGTTTATCTTGCAGCATTTCTTCAAAAGCTTCAAATGAAGGCTGCTCTCCCTGAGCATGGTATGTTTGGCTGTTTGTATGGGGGTGGTGCTGCCGAGCTGTGAAGTGTTCCTGAAGATACTTTGCCTTTTCTGAGAATACTCTGTCACTTTCCTCTGAGTTGGCTCCTACTGGTTCAGGCTCAGGTTCCCTTTCCTTAGATAATTCAGGGTTTTTTCCCACATCCTGTGAAGTTTTTTCTACAGCTTTCTCAGAAACTCCAGTTGCAGAATTGTACAATTCCAAGAACCCTAAAAGTTCTTCTACATCATAATTATCAAAATCATCTCTTCCTCCATCAAAACAAACAAAATCCATCTCCTGCAAGAAAAAAAATTAGTGTGTCACTAATCAAGTGTCACAAGAGCAAACTCTTATCCATGTTAAGGACTGAGATAATCCCAAATTCACATTTGGCTCTAAAGGAGCTTTTGTGCCAATGTTGGGCACCTGTTCTTAGGCAGTGGGTGGATAGGAGGCTGGAAGCCACTTTCCCATCTGAGTAATACTCCTGGCTTCCCTTCATTCTCTCTTCCCCAGGGGAGGAATGATTCATGTGGTTGGTGAGTTTGCTCAGTCCCATTCC
>NW_022453472.1:0-1102 GCF_009761245.1 Sapajus apella
CATTTTAAAGGGGCAGATCTCATAAGAGATCTTACATTGACAATTGGCTTCAATCTATTTCTTACAGGAGGGCACGGATTGCGGCGGTGTATATGGGTTCTTTCTCTCCACTGCTTTACATACACACAAATGATGCAACAATTCAATTCCAAAATATACAAACATTTGTATCTTAAATGAACAAGGCATGGTGTTAGGTGCTTTAGTAGTTATAAAAGTGCTAATGCTACAATATAGTATGGGAGACAAAGGAAGATCTATAGTAAAACAGAACTTTAATGGTGGTACCAAGGGTCAGCTAGCTCAGAAAGGTAGATCAAAGATCAAAAGAGGAGGCATTGGAGGCAAAATCAACCCAACAGCATGGGAAAGGATGCACAGCACATATCCCCAGGGTACCCTCAAAAGACAGGATGAATAAACAAAGATGGGTCAATAAAGAGGTAAGTAGAAATCTTTTAAAATAGAATGCCTTCTCACTTAATGCTAATAAGATTTATTAAGAACTTGTAAGGCGTGGCTCAGGCCTGTAATCCCAGCGCTTTGGGAGGCCAAGGTGGGCAGATCACTTGAGTTCAGGAGTTCAAGACCAGCCTGGCCAACATGCAAAACCCCTTCTCTAATAAAAATACAAAATCACCCAGGTGTGATGGTGCCTACCTGTAATCCCAGCTACTTGGAAGGCTGATGCAGAAGAATCGCTTGAACCTGGGAGGCGAGTGTTGCAGTGAGCTGAGATCATGCCACTGCACTCCAGCCTGGGTGAGAGCAAGACTCAGTTTTAAGACAAAACAAAAAAAGAAAAAAGAACTTGCAAGGTGCTTTAAATACTTTTACCACATGTATTTGTTCCCATCCTTACAGTATTTTGTGCAAAAGTTACAGTATTGGTTTCAGTGAGGGGGAGCTTTTAAACTGTGTTCTGATATACTCTGGAATTAACAGAAAATCACATTTTAATTTAAAAGAAATAGTGACACATCCATTCAAACAAGCAACCCTCACTGACACAAGCAAGAGACCCAGGACTCAGTTTCCTTGCATTAGATACCACCGCAATGTCTCACAGGCTGCTAGCACTGTTTTATGCAAACCCTGGAAT
>NW_022453473.1:0-1102 GCF_009761245.1 Sapajus apella
AATTGGTGGAAGGCGGTAGAATAATAAAAGATGTTCTGACCTTTCACAGGTCCACATTTCCACGGAGGCACCGTGATCCTTGGTCTGGGTTGGAGCTTCCAGTGTTTCTCCAGGTGGGATGTTGTTGGTCTGTGGGTTCTTGTTCCTTTTTCCCAGGGTGGAGTCCTCTTGTTCTCCCCAGTTGCTCCCTCCCACAGCTGCAGTGTTCTCCTTCTGTGTTATCACCTTCCAGATTCGCTGACACGACCTTCTGATTAAGGCTCCGGTTAAACAAGAAACAGAGGGAGGCACTTCTCAATGGAACTTAGGTGAAGACCTCTTTTCCCATCTCAGTTCCTAAGGGGTTTCCCCAGTGCCCCCAAGATACTGGTTTTGGTGGCTGGCCCCTGCTGAGTAATTTCGTACTTCTGCAGCGGGGATAAAGGAGGTGGGTCTAAATGCATTTCAGAGTGTGGGTTCCTTTTCCCTCCCAGACAGACACATTGGGACAGAATTATGTTTTTGATGGTCTTGATTTTGGTGAAAAAGGATTCAAGAGGATAGAAAAGCTCTTCGGTATGTTGTCCCTGAGAAATTCACACTACAACATGTTTACTACACTTGACTTTGAGTAACCCAATATATGTGTGTGTTTTTATCTTGTAATAGCTACATTTTAGATTCCGGACTCTGCCCCAGTTCAGCTCTCACTCCGGCTTTGTTATTCTCTACAGGAATTTGCCTCTCCGTAGATTTCAGACTTGGTGTTTATCTTAAAACTTCCAGTATTTAAAGATTTTTTCAATTAGGAAAATTCCCTTTTCTGTGTTTATCTATTATTGTTGATGTTGTTGTTGTAAAAACAAAAACAGTAAAATATATTCCTCATCTATGTACATTTCAAAGGTGACTTGCAGATTTTTCTTTTGTTAAGTGCCAGAGTAATTAAAGAATGTTAATGTTGTTAAGCTGCTTAGTAGAAAAAGAAATAGTGGTAAATTTGTTTGCTGGAATACTACCCATCATTTATAATAAATAAATGCCAAAGAAATAAGGATATGTAGTATGTTCTTTCGTTTTTATACATTTTGGTAAATAAAAATATGTCTAAAGTAATATAATA
>NW_022453474.1:0-1102 GCF_009761245.1 Sapajus apella
TGATTGGGGCATTTAGTCCATTTACATTTAGGGTTAATATTGTTATGTGTGAATTTGATACTGCCATTTTGGTGCTAGCTGGCTGTTTTGCCCTTTAGTTGAGCTGGTACTTGTTGTTCCTTTATACGTGTAGAGCCTCTTTCAGGAGCTCTTGTAGAGCTGGCCTGGTGTTGACGAAATCTCTGAGTACTTGCATGTTCCCAAAGGATTTTATTTTTCCTTCACTTATGAAGCTTAGTTTGGCTGGATAGGAGATTCTGGGTTGAAAATTCTTTTCTTTAAGGATGTTGAATATTGGCCCCCATTCTCTTCTGGCTTGTAGGGTTTCTGCTGAGAGATCTGCTGTGAGTCTGATGGGCTTCCCTTTATGGGTAACCCTACCTTTCTCTCTGGCTGCCCTTAGTATTTTCTCCTTCATTTCGACCCTGGTGAATCTGACGATTACGTGCCTTGGGGTTGCTCTTCTTGACGAATATCTTTGTGGTGTTCTCTGTATTTTCTGGACTTGAATGTTTGCCTGCCTTGCTAGGTTGGGGAAGTTTTCCTGGATAATATCCTGAAGAGTATTTTCCAGCTTGGATTCATTCTCTTCGTCGCATTCGGGTACGCCTATCAAACGTAGATTAGGTCTTTTCACATAGTCCCACATTTCTTGGAGACTTTGTTCATTCCTTTTTACCCTTTTTTCTCCAGTCTTGCCTTCCCGTTTTATTTCATTGAGTTGATCTTCGACCTCTGATACCCTTTCTTCTGCTTGGTCAATTCGGCTGTTGATACTTGTGCATGCCTCACGAAATTGTCGTGTTGCATTTTTCAACTCCATCAATTCACTTATATTCCTTTCTATTTTGTCCATTCTTGTTAGCATTTCGTCAAATCTTTTTTCAAGGTTCTTAGTTTCTTTGCATTCGGTTAGAACATGTTCTTTAAGTTCACAGAAGTTTCTTACTACCCACCTTCTGAATTCTGATTCTGTCATTTCATCACACTCGTTCTCCATCCAACCTTGTTCCCTTGCTGGTGAGGAGTTGTGATCCCTTTTAGGAGGAGAGGTGTTCTGGTTTCGGGTGTTTTCATCCTTTTTGCGCCGGTTTCTTCCCAT
>NW_022453475.1:0-1102 GCF_009761245.1 Sapajus apella
CCGTTTCTCCAGCCTACTGCATGGCCTCCTCTGGGCACGGTGGCTCAAGCCTGTAATCCCAGCACTTTGGGAGGTCGAGGCAGGCGGCTCACCTGAGATCAGGAGTTCAAAACCAGCCTGGGCAACATGGGAATATGCTCTCTCTATTGAAAAATAAAAAGATTAGCTGAGCATGGTGGCATGGTACCTATAATCGCAGCTACTCCAGAATCTGAGGCAGGAGAATCACTTTAACATGGGAGGCAGAGTTTACAGTGAGCTGAGACTGTTCCATTGCACTCCAGCCTGGTAACAGAGCTAGACTCCATCTCAAAATATAACATAAACCTTCTCCAGGCAGCTGCCTTCTGATGTTGTCCCCTCCCCTGGTTAAGCACAGGAGACCCCGAATGCCTGCCTGACCCTAAAGTGCCAAGTGACCCTGCCCACGCATTCCTCTATCCACACTGAGTGTCCTCTGAGTCATGCTGCTCCCTCTGCCTGGGTGTTTGCTGCCCCCTGTCTCAAAGCCTCCCCTCCCTCTTCCTGCCTCCATCCCCCCATCCTCTGCCTGCCCAGCACCCACCTCCTGGTCATTTAAGGTGTAGCTCAGGCTGTAATCCCAGCACTTTAGGAGGCCAAGGGCAAAGGATTGCTTGAGGCTAGCCTGGGCAACATAGTGAGATACCCCAACTCCACCAAAAACGTAAAAGAAAGAAAGAAAGATGTAGCTCAGGCATTAGCCCCCTCCAGGTAGCCTTCCTCAGGCACCATACCCAGGTGGGCTCAGGGGCAGCCTCTGTTCTCTGGGCATCAGAAGCTGCCTCCCCGGGGCAGTGGTCCCAGGTTAGTTCCAGGAGTCCAGGTTCGGGATGACAGTGGATGGATCAGGACTGAGGGTCAGAGAAGCAAACAGGCAGAAAGCTTTGGGATGCACTTGGTGAGATCAGTGGGATTTGCTGCAGGGGGACTGTCAGGGTGCAGGGGAGAATTGTGGACTGGCCCTGTCTTCATCTCTCTGTTCCCTCCAACCCCAGGAGAGCAAATGAGGCAGAAGGACTTTCGGACTCTGCTCACCAGCTCCATTCTCAGGAACTGGAGGACCATCAAGTTCCATGGCTGG
>NW_022453476.1:0-1102 GCF_009761245.1 Sapajus apella
TGGACTGCTTGTTCCTGGGATGTGACAAGCCGAAGACAGCCACAGCCTTGCAGGACCACTATGCCCATCTGAAAGCAGTACCCAGGGGCCTATAGAAAGAAGAGGTGGTGAAACCAAGTGCCATAAAAATACGTTATTAGGCCAAACTACGTACTATCCAAATGCTTGAAAATGTAGCAGGAGGAGATGTAAAGACTCAACGAGGTACGAAGAAGTAACAATGGCTATCAGAATACACTAAAGAATCCACACTACTTCTCCATTTACCTGGAGAAGGAAGCTTCTAGGCTACCTCCTCCTGAGCTGTGGCGTCTTGGTATTACTGATATTCTGACACCAGGTCGTTAAGGTTGATCTCGGCCTCAGTGAACTCCGTCTCATCCATGCCCTCGCCCGTGTACCAGTGCAGGAAGGCCTTGTGCCTGAGCATAGCTATAAACTGTTCGGCATCGCGTTTGAAGAGTTCCTGGATGGCTGTGTTGTTACCGGTGAAGGTGGCTGGCATTTTTAGCCCCCAGGTGGGATGTCACAGATGGCTCTTTTCCCGTTGTGAGGGAGTCATTCAGCAAAGTAGCTGCTGTTCTTGTTCTGGATATTGAGCATTTGCTCATTCACCTCCCTCATGGACATGTGACCTCTGAAAATGGCAGCCACGGTTAGGTAGCTGCCATGTTGGGGGGTCACAGGTGGCCATCATATTCTTAACATCAAACAGCTGCTGAGTGAGCTCAGCCATGATCAGGGCCTGGTACTGCCGGCTGGTCAGTGTGGCCAAGCCAGGCATAAAGAAGTGCAGCCTAGGAAATGGAACCATGCTCACAGGCAGCTTCAGCATGTCGGCATTTAGCTGGCCCAGGAAGTGCAGGCACGTGGTGACCACACTCATGGTGGCAGACATCAGGTGATTCAGGTCACCGTAAGTGGGTGTGGTCAGTTTTAAGGTTCTGGAACAGATGTTATGGAGCGCTTCATTATCGATGCAGAACATCTCGTCTGCATTTTCTATGAGCTGGTTGATGGAAAGGGTGGCATTGTAGGGCTCCACCACGGTGCCTGACACCCTGGGCGAGGGCAGAACACTGAATGTGTTTATGATCCTGTC
>NW_022453477.1:0-1102 GCF_009761245.1 Sapajus apella
CTTTTAAAAACAAAGTGCTTTAAAACACGTTTAAAATTTATGAATAGTCTCCAATGACTACTAACAACTTACTTTATACAGGAGAAATATTTTCAGAGAAAACATTTAATAAGTTTATTTCAAAAGAATATGCCAATTTCTAGCAATGATTGGAAGATGTTGGAGCAATGACACCATGAAATAATTCAGCTTACTTTTAACTGGGTACATGTTAAGCACCAGAAGCTGTGTAGTTAGCACTGTCTTGATTTTACATCATAGAACATGAACCTGTTGAAAACCCTCTAAAAATGCTTGTTTCTTAGTAAACAGATTTTATTTAAAGCTCCCAACTAAGTGATTCTGTCAGTTAATGTCTAACTGAAATGTTTCTTTATGTGTTTAAAACTAAAAAACTCTTTGCTTAAAATGTGTACCTTCTACCAGTTTTTCAAAATATAGTTGGGAATAACCACCTGTTTATTTCATCTCAGACTTGAAATGGGTGAGATAAAGATACAGTAAACATGACTTTCTTTAAACGGCACCTTGAAAAATGCACTGCACTAGGAAAGGCATTAAGAGGGGGAGAAAAGCCTTCAGACACAATAGTTACAGGACCCCGCAACATGTGAGAGCATAAGGGGACGTGGTGACAACATTGTCATGGGTTAATGTTAATGCCTTATGAGAAGAAATTTGGTTTAATTCATTTGCCTCAGAACAGTTGTGGACCTGCATTAGCTGCCAGGTCTTTCTGCTCTGAGGCCTTCATTTTCTTATTCTTAGCCTCTTTAGCCTCAACCATAATCTTGTTTCGTTCAACACCCTGTTGGGGCTTATTCAGGTTTTCATGCTGGTAACAAGACAAGGGAGAAGCACGGAGGATTATTATAGTAGAGATGCTCAATGGGAGTGGTGGAGTGCAGCTCTCCTCAGGCACATACAATCAAAACCAAGCCCTGAGCAGGTGCAGTGGCCAATCCAATATTTGCGTTCAAAAAGATGTGCTCATTGACCCCTAGTCTTCAATGTGGGGCAATTTCTCCTCAGCAGGTGACAAGGGGTCATCAGACAGGGGCTCCTCTGATAGAGGCTCATCTGCTTCAGAATGCTGCTCATC
>NW_022453478.1:0-1102 GCF_009761245.1 Sapajus apella
TTCTGGAATATCCATACGCAGCTTTTAGAAGAAACGTGTTTCTAACTCGCTGAATCTAAACATAGATGCAACTTCCTAAGGTGAACGAACAGAAAGCAGAGCAGTTTGATCTAGACGTTTCTCCTGTGTTTTAAACGCAGTCTTACTGAAAGGTCTTAAATACCTGGGTAAGGCTGGAAATATCTGCTTCCAGATTCTCTAACGAAAGGATTTCTGAACTACTGCACACACAGGTCAGTTTAACTCTGTAAGAAGATTGTACAGCTTGACAACCATTCTGCTAGATAGCTGCGTTTTTGGTTTAGAGCAAGAAATTTCTCATTACGGCCTTTAGTCTCAGTCATTCTGGAATATCCAAAGGCAGTTTTTAGAAGAAACGTGTTTTTAACTGGATGAATCTAAACATAGATGCAACTTCTTAAGGTGAACGAACACAAAGCAGAGCAGTTTGATCTAGACGTTTCTCCTGTGTTTCAAACGCAGTCTTACTGCAAGGTCTTAAATACATGGGTAAGGCTGGAAATATCTGTTTCCAGATTCCCCAAAGAAAAGATTTCAGAACCTCTGCACACACACATCAATTTAACTCCATAAGATGATTTTACATCTTGACAACCATTCTGCTAGATAGCTGCGTTTTTGTTTTAGAGCAACATATTTCTCATTACAGCCTTAAGTCTCAGTCACTCTGGAATATCCAAAAGAAGATTTTAGAAGAAACGCTTTTCTAACACGCTGAATCTAAACATACATGCAACGTCCTAAGGTGAACGAACACAAAGCAGAGCAGTTTGAACTAGACGTTTCTCCTGTGTTTTAAACGCAGTCTTAGTGCTAGGACTTAAATGCCTGGGTAAGGCTGGAAATATCTGTTTCCGTATTCTATAAAGAAAAGATTTCAGAACTCTGCACACACTCATCAATTTAACTCCATAAGATGATTGTACAGCTTGACAACCATTCTGCTAGATAGCTGCGTTTTTATTTTAGAGCAAGATATTTCGCACTACGGCCTTTAGTCTAAGTCATTCTGGAATACACAAACGCAGCTTTTTAAAGAAACCTGTTTCTAACTCGCTGAATCTAAGCATAGATACATCTT
>NW_022453479.1:153-1102 GCF_009761245.1 Sapajus apella
CAGGAGAAACGTCTGTTTCAAACTTCTCAGCTGTGTGTTCGTTCACCTTAGGAAGTTGCATCTATGATTTGACTCAGCGAGTTAGAAACACGTTTCATCTAAAAGCTGCGTTTGGATATTCCTGAGTGAATAGGAGTATAGGATGTAATGAGAAATATCTGGGTCTAAAACAAAAACGGAGCTATATAGCAGAATGATTGTCAAGGTGTATATTCAGGTTACAGACGTAAACAGGCATGTGAATGTAGCAGTTGAGAAAACCTTTCTTTGGAGAATCTGGAAAGAGATATTTCCAGCTATAAACAGCATCATAATAATTAGCGGTAAGATCGAATCTAAAGCACAGGAGAAACGTCTGTTTTAAGCTTCTCTGCTGTGTGTTCGTTCACCTTAGGAAGTTGCATCTATGTTTAGATTCAGCGGGTTATAAAGACGTTTCTTTTGAAACTGTGTTTGGATATTAATGAGTGAATGGGAAAATAGGATGTAATGAAAAATATCTGGCTCTAAAACAAAAACAGGGCTATGTAGCGAAACGATTGTGAAGGTGTATATTCAACTCACAAAGTTCAACAGAGGTGTGAATGGAGCAGTTGAGAAACACTTTCTTTGAGAGTTTGGAAAGAGTTGTTTCCAGCCCCATACAGGCTCATAAGAATTAGCAGTAAGATCGAATCTAAACCACAGGAGAAACGACTGTTTCAATCTTTTCTGCTGTGTGTTCGTTCACTTTAGGAAGTTGCATCTATGATTAGATTTAGCTGGTCAGAAACACGTTTCTTCTAAAAGCTGTGTTTGGATATTCCTGAGTGAATGGGAGTATAGGATCTAATGAGAAATATCTGCCTCTAAAACAAAAACGGAGCTATATAGCAGAATGATTGTCAAGGTGTATATTCAATTTACAGAGTTAAACAGATGTGTGAATGGAGCAGTTGAGAAACCCTTT
>NW_022453480.1:0-1101 GCF_009761245.1 Sapajus apella
AAGTCCCCAAATGTTAGTTGATCATAATCATTGCTGTTTCTGGCCAACATTGTTTGTTGGTTTCTGTGGGTACCCTGTGATTCTGATCTGTGTGTCCTGAGGATCAAGAAGGCCTCTTTTGCAACATGCTCTCCTGCTGGCAGGGTTAAAAAGCAAGTGAACAGGTATAACATTGTGATGCCTCTCCAAACTTGTACTATATCATACATATCTGGCTCACCGTATTTCACTAATCATAGCATTCTCCTTCTAATGTCAGAATAAGTAGAACCCATCATGAACTGCTCATGGTTATTCTCTGGGACCATTAGTCTATGTATAAATGCATGTTTGCATTTATCATGGCGTTGTAAATAATTGCAAAGAATAACACTATCTACCACATTATCATTATGGATTTACCTGTAGGGTTCTTTTTTATCATTGGTTTTATCCATTATTTTTAGTCTGTTTAAAAGAATTTAGAAATTTTCTCAAATTGAGAAAATCCAAGTGAGAAGTAAATGTACAAAAGTTGTTTAATTTCTATTTCTCATGAACTTAACATAGATGATTTGAAGAACAGAGTGGAAAAATACATAATTTTAAGGACCGTATTTTGTCAAAAATGTCAAATTCTATGAGCCCAACCACAATATAACATTAAAATGGTGATATTTGTTTGTTTTGTCATCCCGTTTCTCATTTCCTATGAAAGCATCTTTCAATACGTGCTGTAAATGACCGTAAACCACCAAAAAATTTTAGTTGCACAAGACACAGCTACATGATTTCTGCATAGAATAATCACATCCTTTTATATCCACAGTCATTAATCCTTTCACTCCCTAAAGGACTCAGAATGTTGAATCATTTTCAAAATCACATTTAGTTTTTACAACATATGTGAATTTCCTTTGGAACCCATGTCATGCTTATGAGCTACCGTGGGTTTAAAAAGGAATAAAAATGATTTCTGAACACAATTTTTATAAGTGAATAACCTATTTCAGTTTTCAAATCTGAACATTGTATGTCATTTACAAAGGCGCTGATGAATTGTTACAGCTTACTGTTTGTGGAAAAGTTACAGTAAAAGTTGAGAATGCATTTTCTCAGGTC
>NW_022453481.1:0-308 GCF_009761245.1 Sapajus apella
GAGGTCATATTCCAGAAATCATTGTTTGAATCCACATCATGGCCGGGTGCGGTGGCTCAAGCCTGTAATCCCAGCACTTTGGGAGGCTGAGGCGGGTGGATCACGAGGTCAAGAGATCGAGACCATCCTGGTCAACAAGGTGAAACCTCGTCTCTGCTAAAAATACAAAAATTAGCTGGGCATGGTGGTGCATGCCTGTAGTCCCAGCTACTCGGGAGGCTGAGGCCGGAGAATTGCTCGAACCCAGGAGGCGGAGGTTGCGGTGAGCCAAGATCGTGCCATTGCACTCCAGCCTGGGCAACAACAGC
>NW_022453481.1:408-1101 GCF_009761245.1 Sapajus apella
CAAAAGCATCTGAATTAATATTTTACCATACATTTCTTTGCATTGACACACACAATTTTGCTGTTTATTCCATTCCTCTAGAAGCCTATAGGTGGCATTAGAATGAAACAGAAGAGTTGGATTAGGGGATGTTGTATAAAACACGCATGATTTCTAATGATGTATACACATCTTTTTTTTCTCCTAAGGAAGCAGATGTCACCTTGATAGTGATTGGACAGTCATCCTACCATCATATTGAGGTAAATATCTAGTACATTGGGAGACTAATGAATAAAATCTGTTTCAGACATAAAAATCACATTATTTAAACCACTAAATGTAGGCTAAATCGGCTGAAGTTAAATTGTCATTACTTTTCTCTCCTTTGTTCTTGTAAAAATTCCAACTATTCTCTCTTTTCAGTCTTTTTGCAAACTGACTGGATATTCTCATGAAATCTATGTCGATCCTGAGAGAGAAATTTATAAAAAATTGGGAATGAAAAGAGGTGAAGAAATTGCCTCCTCAGGTAAGACATAACAACATGTCTCAAATAGAAAACACTGATGGAGTATTTTTATATTTGTATGTATATGCATAGGAAAACATGGTCAGTTCATAAATTGGGCTTTTTTTTTTTTTTTGAGACAGAGTTTTACTCTGTCGCCAGGGCTGGAGTACAGTGGTGTGATGTCAGCTCACTGCAACCTC
>NW_022453482.1:0-1101 GCF_009761245.1 Sapajus apella
CCTTTTATCTTTATGTAATATCCTTCTTTGCTTCTTTTGATCTTTATTGCTTTGAAATCTATTTTATCAGCAAAAATTGCAACTCCTGCTTTCTATTTATTTATTTTAGCTCTCCATTTGGTTGGTAAATTTTTCACCATCCCTTTGTTTTGAGTCTTTATGTAGATGGATCGTTCTCTGTATTTCCTGGACTTGAATGTTGGCCTGCCTTGCTAGGTTGGGGAAGTTCCCCTGGATAATATCCTGAAGATTACTTTCCATCTTGGATTCATTCTCTCCATCACATTCAGGTACACCTCTCCAATGTACATTATATCTTTTCACATAATTCCATATTTCTTGGAGTCTTTGTTCATTTCTTTTTACTCTTTTTTCTCTAATCTTGCCTTCTTGTTTTATTTCATTGAGATGATCTTCAATCTCTGATATCCTTTCTTCTGCTTGGTCAATTCAGCTATTGAAACTTGTGTATGCTTCACAAAGTTTTTGTGTTGTGTTTTTCAGCTCCATCAATTCATTTATATTCCTCTCTAAGCAGTTTATTCTCGTTAGCATTTCATCAAACCTTTTTTCAAGGTTCTTAGTATCTTTGCATTAGGTTAGAACATGTTCTTTCAGCTCAGAGAAGTTTGTTATTACTCACCTTCTGAAGCCTGTTTCTGTCAATTCTTCAGACTCATTCTCCATCCAACCTTGTTCCCTTGCTGGTGAGGAGTTGTGATCTCTTGGAGGAGGGGAGTCATTCTGGTTTGGGGTGTTTTCATCCTTTTTGTGCTGGTTTCTTCCCATCTTTGTGGATTTAGTTACCTGTAGTCTTTGTAGTTGTTGACTTTCAGACAGGGTCTCTGAGTGGACATCCTTTTTGTTGATGATGAACTTATTTCTTTCTGTTTCTTAGTTTTCCTTCTAACAGTCAGGCCCCTCTACTGTAGGACTGCTGGAGGTCCACTCCAGACCCTGCTTGCCTGGGGATCACCTGCAGTGACTGCAGAACAGCAAGGGAAACGGTTTTTTCTTCTATCTTCATCCCAGAAGGATACTCGCCAGATGTCAACCTGAGCAATCCTTTATGAAGTGTCTCTTTGGAGACACGGGGGTTGG
>NW_022453483.1:0-1101 GCF_009761245.1 Sapajus apella
TAAACTGAGTTGTGAAACTCCTAAATCAACTTTTGGAAAAGCTTGACTCCAGAGACTTTTAAAAAGTAAACAGATTTTCTGATGGGGAAAAGTATCTTAGTTAAGAGGTTTTGGGGGATTGTTTTAAATTAAAGGCATTTTTAAAAGATAAACCCAATCAAGTGGGTATAAAAAGTTACAAAATAGAAAAAATTAATATAAGAGGTTATAAAAGGTAGATGAAAATCTTACATTGCAGTCAAAATGGACTAGTTTAGATAGATTTCATTGCAAGGTGTTATTAAAATTAGCTACATATTAAAAATACACTAACACCAAACTAAAAATTTGGTTTAAAAAACCAAATTAAGAGAGATAATTTGGCCGGGCGTGGTGGCTCAAGCCTGTAATCCCAGCACTTTGGGAGGCCGAGGCGGGTGGATCACGAGGTCAAGAGATCGAGACCATCCTGGTCAACATGGTGAAACCCCGTCTCTATAAAACTACAAAAAATTAGCTGGGCATGGTGGCGCGTGCCTGTAATCCCAGCTACTCAGGAGGCTGAGGCAGGAGAATTGCCTGAACCCAGGAGGCGGAGGTTGCGGTGAGCCGAGATCGCGCCATTGCACTCCAGCCTGGGTAACAAGAGTGAAACTCCCTCTATGACATTATCCTAGAGAAAAAAAAAAAAGATAGATAATTTGTTCTCAGTGAAATACAAGAGGTAATAATTTTTCATTCCGAAATCTGTTCTTTTTGTCTAAACTTGTCAGATTTATACCTCAGAGGTTCGACTTCTACTGTGTCTCTTTAAGGGTAATTTACACGTCCCTCATCATTGCCTTCTGTTTCTTTTCTCCTGGAGAAGGTGCATCTTTACACTTGGCTTGGATGATAACTGTCTCCTTTAAATTTTCATCAGCTTCTTTAACTTAGCCTCCCCCCAACCTGGGTTCTAATTCTGTCTCTGTAATGCTAAATCGCTTCTTTTTAAAGGCCCAAAATACTAATGTCGGCCTCAGATGTAACATGATTTTGTACTCTTGGCCTTTTGATATGTCTTAACGTTTCAGGTGAGCAGGAAACCTCCCATGCTATTAGTTAGAGCCAGGTATTCCCCTG
>NW_022453484.1:0-1101 GCF_009761245.1 Sapajus apella
AGATGGGGTTTCACCATGTTGGCCAGGCTGGTTTTGAACTCCTGACTTCAGATGATCCACCCACCTCAGCATCCCAAAGTGCTAGGATTACAGGCGTGAGCCACTGCGCCTGGCGGGTTTATTTATTTATTTATTTGGTGGGACTGGTTAAAAGTTGGCTCTGAAGTTAGAATGACTTGGATTTAATTTCTAGCTCCACCTCTTACTAGATGTATGACTTTGGATTGAGTTTGCCTCTCTATGTCTCAGTGTTCTCAAATGAAATGGGGATAATGTTGAACTGTACTTTCATCCAGTTCACTATTCTGTGTTGCATAGGGCTGTAATGAGGATTAAATGGGAGGAATAAATGGAATACATTTATTGCAATACCTCACTCAGATGTTAGATTCAGTGTTTGTTCACATAGTGATTTTTTACTTGAAACACTAAAATTATGCATTATTTTATATAAACTAAAGAGTATATATTATGAGTTATGAGGTATACTTTGAAGGCTACTTGAACCCACTACTTGAACTTAAGAATGAGGCGGTCAGTTCGTTAAGTGTACCTGCTCCCTGAGTATTTCTTCCTGAACTCGTCCTGCTTCTATCCTAGAAGTCAGCTATCTTTGAGTTAATAATTAACTTCATTTTAAAAACTTTGAAAAAATCTTATTTGGATGTGTTCCTGAACGATGTTTAGTTTTTCTTGTTTTTTAGCTTTATAAAAATATAGTGAATGTAATATGGTGGATTTCTAAATTGTAAGATCCAATCATGTTGTGTGTAATTCATTTTTACCACTAATGTATTCTTTTGCATGGTTTCATTAGAATTCATTTTTCACATCTGACATTGATAAACACTAGAGTTTCATTTAGCTTTTGAATTATGAACAATGCTGCAATGATCCTTTCTTGCATCTCTTGTTTAAAAATATATATATTTTAAATTAAATTAAATTTTATTTTTATTTATTTTTTTATTGAGATGGATTTCACCATGTTAGCCAGGATGGTCTCGATCTTCTGACCTCAGGATCCACCCACCTCGGCCTCCCAAAGTGCTGAGAATTACAGGTGTGAGCCACCATGCCCCGCCAGCCTTTTATCTTAAT
>NW_022453485.1:0-1101 GCF_009761245.1 Sapajus apella
AGGCAACATAAAAATTGTAGAGTTAAACTCAAAAAGATTAATAATTATATTCAATGTAAATAAATTGGAAGCTTCAATGAAAAGACAAAGATTGTAAGATTATAATAAAAGACACGTTTATATATAAAACATACAGAGAGGTTACTTCAAAGTAAAATTGTTTCTTAAAGGGTACCATGTAAAAAAAAAAAAAAAAACCTGAAATAAATACATTATTCCAAGCTGAGTAAACTTAAGGACAACAGGCATTAAAAGGAATAAAGTGAGGCACATTTTAAGAATAAAATGTTCGGTTGATCACCGCGCGCGCCCCGGCCACGGCGCCGCCCCTGCTCTGCCGGCCCCGCTCCACCGGGGCTGACGGACTGACTGCCTGCACCGCTGGCTCCGGGATGAGCGCACAGACGGTATTCTGAAGTCTCAGGAAATTGGACCATATAAATGTGCATGGCCCATGAGAAGCATATAAGAAGCCATGGCACTCCCCTTTCAAAAAGAGCTGGAGAAATACAAGAACATTGATGAAGATGAGCTTCTTGGCAAACTCTCAGAAGAGGAACTGAAGCAGTTGGAAAATGTTCTAGATGACCTAGATCCCGAGAGTGCCACGCTACCAGCTGGATTCCGACAGAAAGACCAGACACAGAAGGCAGCCACTGGCCCCTTTGACCGTGAGCACCTCCTCATGTACCTGGAGAAGGAGGCTTTGGAACAGAAAGACAGAGAGGACTTTGTGCCCTTCACTGGAGAAAAGAGAGAGTCTTTATCCCTAAAGAAAAGCCTGTAGAAACTCGTGAAGAAGAAAAAGTGACCCTTGACCCAGAACTGGAAGAAGCTTTGGCCAGTGCCTCTGACACTGAACTCTATGATGTTGCAGCTGTCCTTGGAGTACACAATTTGCTCAACAATCCAAAGTTTGATGAAGAAACAGCCAATAATAAAGGTGGCAAAGGGCCTGTCAGAAATGTTGTCAAAGGTGAAAAGGTCAAGCCAGTATTTGAGGAACTGCCCAATCCCACAAATGTGGAAATAAGTCTGCAGCAGATGAAAGCCAATGATTCTAGCTTGCAAGAAGTCAACCTCAACAACATTAAGAACATT
>NW_022453486.1:0-1101 GCF_009761245.1 Sapajus apella
ATTCCTGAGTGAATGGGAGTATACGGTTTAATGAGAAATATCTGGCTGTAAAACAAAAACGGAGCTGCGTAGCAGAATGATTGTCAAGGTGTATATTAAACTTACTGAGTTAAACAATTGTGTGAATGCAGCAGTTCAATAACCCTTTCTTTGGAGAATCTGGAAAGAGATATTTCCAGCCGTATTCAGACTCTTAAGAAATATCTTTAAGATCGCATCTAAATCATACGAAGAATGTCTCTTTCAAACTGCTCCACTGTGTGTTCGTTCACCTACCGAAGTTGCATCTATGTTTAGATTCTGCGAGATAGAAACAGGTTTCTCCAAAAAGCTGCGTTTGGATATTCCTGAGTGAATGGGAGTATAGGGTTTAATGAGAAATATCTGCCTCTAAAACCAAAACAGAGCTATGTAGCAGAATGATTGTCAAGGTGTTTATTAAAGTTACAGACTTAAACAATTGTGTGAATGTAGCAGTTCACTCACCCTTTCTTTGGAGAAGCTGCAAAGAGATATTTCCAGCCATATACAGACTCTTAAGAATTAGCTTTAAGATCGCATCTAAATCATACGAGAAACGTCTCTTTCAAACTGCTCCTCTCTGTTTGCGTTCACCTTCGGAAGTTTCATCTTTGTTTAGATTCTGCGACTTAGATACACGTTCCTTCAAAAAGCTGCGTTTGGATATTCCTGAGTGAATGGGAGTATAGGGTTTAATGAGAAATATCTGGCCCTAAAACAAAAACGGGGCTATTTAGCAGAATGATTCTCAAGGTGTATATTAAACTTACAGAGTTAAACCATTGTGTGAATTTAGCCGTTCACTAAAACTTTCTTTGGAGAATCTGGAAAGAGATATTTTTAGCCATATACAGAGTCTTAAGAATTAGCTTTAAGATCGCATCTTAATCATACATGGAACGTCTCTTTCAAACTGCTCCCCTGTGTGTTCGTTCACCTTCGGAAGTTTTATCTATGTTTAGATTCTGCGAGTTAGAAACACGTTTCTCCAAAAAGCTGCGTTTGGATACTCCTGAGTGAATGGGAGTATCGGGTTTAATGAGAAATATCTGGCTTTAAAACCAAAACGGAGCTATGTAG
>NW_022453487.1:0-420 GCF_009761245.1 Sapajus apella
GATTTAGATGCGATCTTAAAGCTAATTCATAAGAGTCTGTATATGGCTGTAAATATCTCTTTCCAGATTCTCCAAAGAAAGGGTTGGTGAACTGCTACATTCAAACAGTTGTTTAACTCTGTAAGTTTAATATACACCTTGACAATCATTCTGTTACATAGCTCCGTTTTTGGTTTAGAACCAGATATTTCTCATTAAACCCTATACTCCCATTCACTCAGGAATATCCAAACGCAGCTTTTTGGAGAAACGTGTTTCAAACTCGCAGAATCTAAACATAGATGCAACTTCCGAAGGTGAACCCACACTTTCTTTGGAGAATCTGGAAAGAGATATTTACAGCCATATACAGACTCTTATGAATTAGCTTTAAGATCGCATCTAAATCATACGAGAAACGACTCTTTCAAACTGCTCCAT
>NW_022453487.1:520-1101 GCF_009761245.1 Sapajus apella
ACCTTGACAATCATTCTGTTACATAGCTCCGTTTTGGTTTTAGAGCAAGATATTTCTCATTAAACCCTATACTCCCATTCACTCGGGAATATCCAAACGCAGCTTTTTGGAGAATCGTCTTTCTAACTCGAGGAATCTAAACATAGATGCAACTTCCGAAGGTGAACGAACCCACAGTGGAGCAGTTTGAAAGAGACGTTTCTCGTATCATTTAGGTGCGATCTTAAAGCTAATTCTTAAGAGTTTGTAAGGGGCTGGAAATATCTCTTTCCAGATTCTCCAAAGAAAGGCTTAGTGAACTGCTACATTCTCACAATTGTTTAACTCTGTAAGTGTAATATACACCTTGACAATCACTCTGTTACATAGCTCCGTTTTTGCTTCAGAGCAAGATGTTTCTCAGTAAACCCTTTACTCCCATTCACTTAGGAATATCCAAACGCAGCTTTTTGGAGAAACTTCCTTCTAACTCGCAGAATCTAAACATAGATGCAACTTCCGAGGGTGAAGGAACACACAGTGGAGCAGTTTGAAAGAGACGTTTCTCGTATCATTTAGATGCGATCTTAAACCTAATTCTT
>NW_022453488.1:0-1101 GCF_009761245.1 Sapajus apella
TTATGCATCTGCAAGGTTGGGTTGGGATGTGGCTGAACTAGATTGAGTTTGTTGTGCTTGACTCTAGGTCATGGGGTCTGTTTAGTTCTAGTAACCCTCTTCTTGGATCAGTGAGCAACCTAGGCCAACGTCTTCCCATGGCATAAGCTAAAAGTGCTCAAAGTGGCAAGCAGAAACACGGTTAAAAGCCTTGGCTTGGAACTGGCATGCTGTCACTTCTGCTGCATTCCATTGTTAAAATCAAGTCACCTAATTAAGCCCAATATCGATGAAGGTGGAGAAGGTAGGGGAAGTGTAATATTTGCTGAATAACAATCTATGACAGTTAATAGACATTAGAGTTTACTTGTTCTAGGATTATTTAATTACTTTACATGTATTCACTGATTCAACTCCCTCAATAAGCCTATGTGAAGGTCCTATTATTTATTTTCGAGACAAACCTCCTATTCTGTCACCGAGGCTGGAGTGCAGTGGTGCAATCTCAGCTCACTGCAGCCTTCACATGCTAGGATGAACTCCGTCCTTAAGGAAATCACACCCTATTTCAAATTTATTCATGTGTCATCATAAAATGCTAGAGCTGGAAGGAAACTTTGTACACACACAGACAAGTGTTTTTTGATTCTCAGTTACAACTTATTGCAAGTTGTGAAATGGATTTTAAAAAATGAAATAGAAAAGAGTGGACTAGGCCAGGTGTGGTGGCTCATGCCTGTAATCCCAGCACTTTGGGAGGCTGAGGCAGGCGGATTGCCTGAGGTCAGGAGTTCAAGACCAGCCTGGCCAACATGATAAAACCCTGTCTCTACTAAAAATACAAAAATTAGCTGGACATGGTGGCACATGCCTGCAGCCCAACTACTTGGGAGGCTGAGGCTGGAGAATCACTTGAACCTGGGAGGCAGAGGTTGCACTGAGCTGAGATTGTGCCATTGCACTCCAGTCTGGGTGACAGAGCAAGTCTCAAAAAAAAAAAGGGTAGACTAGAGTAAGGCTATGTTAGAGTGCAGTTTATGTAGTCAAAGTATTATTTTGTAAAACTTACTTTTCAGTTCTGTATGTATAGGTGTGTCCTAGATCTCAGTGCACCATTATTTA
>NW_022453489.1:0-1101 GCF_009761245.1 Sapajus apella
TGGACTGGTGCACAGGCTCAACCGCTCCCGAGGTGAGTGTCGCCCCCTTGCTGGGATGAACATGTAATGTCTTCAAGCATGGTTTCTATGGGCAGTTTTCCTGGTGTAATGATCTTTCATCTGGAAGAAAATAGTCTGTGAATAAGTCTTTATAGTTTCACTATCATCAAACAAATAAATAAAAGCTGATGAAACATAATAAGGATCAGCCATATAACAAATTACTTAGAAAAAAATAAAACATGCAAAATGGCTCCTTAGCACTTAGAAACATTCTCTGACACAATTTCATGTATACAAGTATTACATGAGGTACACAGAACTGTGTTAATTGAGGACATTTCAACTTCAAATTAAGTGCTGTTAATGATTGTGATTTGGGTGATAGTGTTTATTTTTAAGTACATTTCAGAAGAAGTTTCATAGTATTTGTAATTTTAATCATGTGCATTTTAATCAACCAAAACATACATGAGTGACTTAAATAACAATGCAAATCTGAGGATCTGTGAACAATAGGAAAGTGATGTGGTGGCTGATGAGTCCTTAGATAGAACTCTAGGATAGATCATGATCAATCAGGCAGATAAAAGAAGTCTGTGCCAAAATCCAGCATGAAAGTCAGATAATTCTTGCAAGGAATCTGCACTTTTCAGAAAATGGATTCAGATTCTCTCTAAGTATGAATTTGCTAGCTTAAGGGGCAGGTCGTATTTCTGGCAAAGTGATAACTTATTTAGGTGTAAGAATGGCTCCCCACCTCATCTCCTGTCCCCAGCCTCCTGCTCTGCCCTGACAGAGAAGAGGCAATGGACTTAAATTTTATTGCTACGGACTTGGCTGCAGTGCAAGAGCTTCCAGTTTTTCAGCTCTTATGAAAAGTAGCTGACTAGACATAGGCATGGCTATCCTCCCCTTCATATTTTTTAGTTTATAGAAGTTGTGGTCATTGTAGTTTAGCCATGTACTTGTGCAGATTTCCTAACACCCTCTGATTTCAATATTTTTCCAGACAAAAGTTGCCTTTTAATCTTGACTTGTGTTTTCTAGTGACAGTCTCTTTCTTATCTGAACATAAGAATGTATAAACTGCTTTTCACT